>NW_020455889.1:25422-31348 GCF_003342845.1 Nothoprocta perdicaria | reverse complement strand
AATGTGGAGGCCAGGAGCGCTGTGACTGGCCCTAAAATCCCTCCTGTGCATTAAGTCACTCTTGGGAAGAGGGGGGTTAGGGGCAGCGGGTGGGGGGACACCACGTTGCCCATCTCCGTGGCTCCAAAATGGCAGAAAACGCCGGCAATTTAACCTTTTAAGACAACTGCTGAGTGATTTTTATTTATGGTTTTTTTTTTCCCACCTCAGGAGAGCGAGATGAGCAAGAGGAAGAAGGAGCCCAGCCCAGGTACCGAAGCAGCGCCGTGTAAACAAGCCCTGGCCTCAAGGGAGCACCGGACACCGGGACCCCTCACCGGGAGGCCCCGCAGCCCCAGTTCCTTCCAGCCCCACTGGTTAAGCCCGGTCCTGGGTCTGGCCCGAGCCGGGCGCTTCGTTACTATGTAGAGACTGCAGCCAGTTCTCAGCAGAGGCGCCCAGAGCCGCCCGGCGTCGCCTCCAACCTCTGACCTTCGCTACGCCCAAAGCTGCCCGGACACTCCCTGTTTTGCCACCGTTTTACTGCTATTTAGTACAAAACACCCCCGCACACACCGCTTTCTAAGCAGTTTTTACCCAAACGCGGCCAAGCACCCCCAAAATGTCACGCCAGCTTTGCAAACCCCAGCGGGGAGCAGCGAGTAGAGAGCTGGGTCAAAAATGAGAGGCCAGAAATCGCTGCTTTTGCGCTTGAAAGGTGATTTTTAGGGCTGCCTACGCAGCCCCCGGGGCGCAGCTTCCTCCCCGGAGCGCTCCTCGCCACCCAATATTGCCAAATTACAGTGGCAAGCAATTTGAGCACGGGGGTGACACGTTACACCCCGTTTAGCGCTGGTTTTGATGAATAAACCACTGTTTTASCCCAGAAAGGAGCGCTGGAGTCTGACCACTGTAATTAGCTTGTAACGCTTGCAGCGAAGCTCCCTGCAAACAAAACCCTGCGGCAACACAGGCTTGCCCAGYGTTTCCCACTTGGCTTTTAATTTCTGTTCCTCCACCCGAAATACCCGCAGAGCAGCCACAGCAGAACGGGCAATTTTGGGGTGATTCCTGCCCACAGAGATAAAAATCTKCCCTGTCTAGCATGTGGGTTTTTTTCACCCAAGCCACCTCATGAGGTGCCAGCCCCGACGAGGAGCTTGTGACCAGCCTCGTGTCGYGAGCAGATTTCCAAAACTTCCTGAATTCATGGGTTTTCTTAGGGTTTGGTTAAGAGAAATTAATGCCGGACGGACACGGACAGCCTGTTGCCAGGATTTTACCCCATTTGCCCGGGTTTTACCCCATTGCAGACAGCTCTATTGCTCTGCTAGGCACTGTTTACTAACGGCGTTTTGCCTTAACAGCAGCASACGGGGAGGGCCAGGTTCCCAAAATGAGAAGGAGTTTCGAGGAGGACCCTGAGGTGCCAGACGGTTCGGGACGGGCCCAAAGCACCGATTCCCAAGGGAAGCCGCAGCCAAGCGCCGGAGGGCCGGAGCAGCCGGGCGAGGAGGACGGGGAAGGGCAGGCGGCCAACTCGCCAGGCAGGTAACTGGGAAATGGGCACAACGGGGGCTCCGTGGGGTGAGCAAGCGCTGCGAACCGGGGACGTGGCCCCGCGCACGGCTCTGTTCTCCTCCCCAGTTCAGGAGGAGGGAGGACGGCTCCGGAGCGAAGGCAGCCCAAGCAGGTCACCACGGTCGCTCTGTCTCAGGTAAATCTGCCCCGCTGRTTGTCCTTTGGGTCGCTGCTTCCCGCTGTGGACAAATCCCCTTGAGCTGCTCGGCTGCTCAAGGGGATCCTTGGATTCCCCTTGGATTCCCCTTGGATCCGTCGCCCTTGGATTCACACTCCCGGGCGTGCGGCAGCCAGGCCAGCGCTCCTGGGACGAGCACATAGGGAGAAACTGCACCAAAAAAAAGCAGGTTTGGCCCCAAATTCAGGCCCAATTTGGCCCCAAAGGGCTGATTTTCCCAGCCCTTTATGCTCTTGCTGCAGAATTCAGCAGGGAAATTCGTGCCAGTCTTCACGAAGCCGAAGGAGAATCCGGCGGAGAGGCGGAAGCGAAACCATACGCCAAGGAGGCAAAGGGAGCAGGTACCGTGGTGCATCCCAGCTGCCCRTCTTCCTGCACGCATTTTCTTGTTTTTTAATATAAACTACACAATTTAAAGCTACTTCTTTGATTTGGCATTTATCCAAAATGGAGCTTTGTAAAAATACATATTAAAAAGAAACACACAAAATTGGAACGAGCTGTTTTTTACAAGGTCATCACAATGCCGGCCTCTTGTCGTTCCAGGACGGAACAGACTGCAGTCCCCAAAACACGGATTCCAGCCCCGAACGGAGGTCATCAGAGGCAGCGACCCAGGACGAGAGGCCTCAGGCAGAGGCACCCGAGCAGCTAAATGGCATCAGGGTCCCAGGAGAAGAGGATCCTGCGACTCCAGAGCACCGGGGGCAATTCCAGAGCGCTCCGGAGCCGGATAACCCACAGACTTGCCCCCAAACGGGGAAGAGCAGCCGCCGTCCTGAGGGTGAGCTAGCTCTGCCGGAACAGCGAGGAGAGGAGCCGGAATTCCAAAGCGATCCCCGCTCCCAAGGCGAAGCCAGTGAGAAAACCTCGCTGCCTGAAGCCCCGTCTGAATTTCCGGATATTCCGGATGAGAGTTGCCAGGATAGGGGCCTCTCCACGGAGGGGCAGGAGCATCGCTGCGGGATGGGAATAAACGGGAATGCCGCAGGCGACGACGRTGACACGGAGCCACCGTGCGTGTCCGGTGGGGCCGCGGAGCAGAACGGAGCTGCTGCTCCACAGGACCGGGTCGGGGAAGGAAACGGCCGAGATGCCGGCGGGGAAGCGCCAAGCGAGGCCAGAACGGGAGGTGAAGATGGAGCCGTGGAAAACGGCACGGGATCATCGGGAAGCACCGCTGCAGCCCAGGACTGCCCCGCTCYGGAGGAGGGCGAAGAGCGGAGCGGTGCCGGCAGCGCCTCCGGAGCGGATCCAGGCGCCCGCGGCCTGGCTGCCGCCACGGAGATGGATGTGGAGGCAGCTCCTTCCGTACGGGAGGATGGGGAAGCTCCCGGTACAGCCGGTGCTGTTTGCTGGGAAGACGGGAGCGCGAGCGCAGGCTGCAGCGCGTCCCTGCAGCCCCCCGCTTGCAAGGGAGAGAGGGATGGAGAGGAGGAAGAAAACGAAGGAAAAGCCTCTCCAGGGCCTCATTCTCCCGTCTCCATCCACGGAGCTTCCGCAGAGAAAATGGAGCAAGAAGAGCTGCCAGAGGAAGGCAAAGCCAACGCGGAGCCCAGTCCCAGCGGCCTCGGAGAGGAGCTGCCGGCTCCAGGGGTCTCCCAAGGAAAGACGCAGATCCCGGAGGCCGGAGGGAAGGCTGCTCCCTGCCCACGCAGCCTCCGGCATCGCGGAGCAAATGCCGAAGAGGCGGCGCTCGCCGGAGAGGCCGCGGAGCCCCTTCCCATGGGAAGCGCCTCGCYGGGAGCAGCAGCAGCGGGCGGCTGCACGGAGCAACCTGCTCCCGAGGGCAGGGAACTCCTTCCCGCGGCACAGCGGGATCTGCCCCACGGAGAAGCCAGGGATGTGGAGCCCGAGGAGGAATCCCGCCCGCCGGGGGCAGCGCGGCCGGCTCCGGGACCGGAGCTGCCGGCTCCTGTCCCTTCACCGCAGGTAATTCCGCCTTGGAGCTGCCGGTTTAGGCTTTTAAACCCATTTTAGGYGTTACAACCATTCCGCACTGGTGTCTCCTGTGCCCCTCCAGCCCCGCGATCCAGAGCGATCCGCAGTGGGACTCCAACCCCGGCCGCAGCCGAGCCCTTGGCTTGCCAGTGCTCCCACTTTCCCTGGAAATGCCCCCCAGCGCCGCGCGGAGACCTGGATCTGCTTTTAATGGGAGCGGGCTTGGGAGCGGAGCGACTCCTCCCTGGAAGAACACGTTCTGCCGGGCTGGCACGCCACGCACGGGCCCGTTTTCCTCCTAATTCCTATTCACTCCCAAGGCTGTTTCCATTTGCAGCCGCTTCCCACCGATGCCAACAACGGCTCTTCCGCCACCCAAACCGAGTCCGGCTCCGAGGAGGGACAAAAATCCCTGGAAAAGACCAGCCCGGTCGCCGACATCGCTGCCCTGGATCAGCAGCAGCCCAGGTTAAGTGCATTTCCAAGCCAAACATGGACTCCCAGGCCCATTATTTGAGGGAAAAGTGGCTGAGCTGGGAATGTTTTAATTCTCCCTCTCTTTTCCTCGTAGTGCCACGGCATCGGAGGCGCTTCCCACTGCTTCCCAGCAGGAAGATGCCACGGACGTCATCTGCGGCCTCATCGCGGAGCTCTCCAAGCTCAAGTAAGAGCCCGGCCTCCCTGCAGCCCTGGGGAGCAACCACCCTTCAACACCAGCCCCCAAAACGGTGTTTTTCTATTATTTACCCCCCTTTTACTGCTAAACAACAGCCGCGAGGGGCATTTTCCACCTCTTACCTTGTTGCTGGGCCTTGGCGGGCAGCACGTTCAGCACAAAGGTTTCCTCTGCCCCAGGGAGCAGACAGCTAAGGGCAAGCGAGTGGCAGCTTTAACGCCCTTGGCCACCCCAAGGAGACCAGAAAGTTCTGGACTTGCTGCTCCCGCTTCACCCGTTTCTGAGGAGCTTTTGCTGAAATGCAGCTGGGGCTTTTGCGAAACCCAGCAGAAAACACCCGCCTTTTAGGGTTATTTTGCCCTCAAAAGACAAGGGGACAGGGTTTCTAGCTGTCTGCTTAGCAATTTGACTGAAATGGGGGGTAAAGAAGCCATTAACTTTAAAAAAACAAGAAACCTTTGCAACGGGGCGTTAATGTCAGGTCTCCTCCTCAGCCTGCTCTGTGCCAAGCACTAAAGCTGCTCTTTTATTCCCCCGGTTTTACCTGTTTGCACCTACTTAATGCAATTTCTTTGTGAACATTTTGGAGAAAAGCTCCTTCTCCCCAGGCCCACTGTCCTCCCTGGCTTTTATTTTAGCTGCCGAGGGCAGGGAATTGCCCTAGGAGCCCCCAAGCCCCCAGCCCAGTGTGGCAAAAGCTTTTGAATAAATATACATTTGTGCTCCGTGCGGGTATTAATGCAAAATGCAACGTGTTTGTGCTTGCAGCCGCCTGATAATGAGCGCGCACCGGGATCTGGAGTCCCTGAAGAGGCTGAAATACCGGAAAAGCCGAAGATCCGGGAAGTTTCCAGCGCCCAGGGGGGCACTCGCCAACCCCAGTCCTGGCAGGAAATGGAAGGACACGTAGGATTCGTGACAACCGTTTATTAACGCAACGGCAAAGCAGTGTGCCAACGAGTAACCCCAAAACGGGCAAATAAAGTGTAACCCCAAAACGGGCAACTAAAGTAATGGGATAACCCCCAAAATGGGCAAATAAAGGAACAGCGGGATAACCACAAAACTGGCAAATAAAAGAACCTCGTGTGTCTAACGTAGAACACTGTTTTCCATTGGAACAAACTTCCAATTTTTTGGAACTTTCCAACTTTCCAACAAACGTCTTTGAGACGCGCGCTTTCCCTAAGGGAAAAGACAACCGCTCGCGCGCGGTTCAATAACCCTAAGCGCTATTTAGGCACCAAAACCGGCCCAAAACGACCAGAACCGCCCCAAAACAGCCSCACATGGCCGGAACCGGCCTGCTCCCGAATCCGCGGCTCTGCCGGCGGCGTCTGGCGGCTCCGGAGGCACCGGAGCCGCGGGCTGCCCCCCTTGCAGCCCCTTTTKGGGAGAGGCGGCTCTTGGGGGCAAAACCAAACGCTTTTCCAACACCAAACACAACGATTCTGAACTCATTTCTGAACCAAACGTGCAACGTGCCCCCCCGACGGGCAGCTCGGCCCCTTCTGGGGCTCTGGGCTCCCTTGTTCCGGAGCAGCTTTCCCGACGAGCGGAGGCCGGGGCGG
>NW_020455889.1:23442-24682 GCF_003342845.1 Nothoprocta perdicaria | reverse complement strand
GACATCCGCTCCCTTCGTCTTCTCCTGCCTCCGCGGAGGAGCCGGCGGCGCCGCATTCCCGGGAGCGGCGGCCGGGAAGCGGCGGAGGCTCCGCGCGGGGAAGCGGCCGCTCCGGCCGGTGTCACTCGGGGTCGCCGCGTCGCTCAGCGCTGCCACCGCCCGGTCGCCGCGGCGGAGCCACCGCGGGAGCCGGGCGCGCCGGGGCCGCCCCGCGCCGGGGCCGGAGAAAGGGAAGGAAAAGGAAAATCTCATGGTGGGGAGCGGGGATAAACACCCCCCGCCATTGCCCATGCAGGGCTATTATCGCTCCCCATTGCAAACCTGAAAGGGCGTTAGAAAAGAAAAGAAAAATCCATGTGAAAAGCGGGGTTAGCAAAGGAAACGGTTTGGGACACTCGGGGTGGGAAGGGTTTGAACAAAAATATCCCCGTTGCAAACAGTCGGGGGGGGTTAAAAATCCATTGAAATGCTGGGAGCGGGGGCGAAAAAAACTGCTGCTTTGGAGGGCGAAAATCAAAAATGCCCTTGCGGGTAAAATGAAAACGGGGATCAAATAAGGGCAGGGGAATGAAATGAAGAAGGGGATAAAATAAAAAGGGGGACAGAAAAAAGGGAGGAATAAAGAAAGGGGGTTGAAATAAAAGAGGGGATGAAATACGGAAGGGAGGAATGCAATAAAAAAGGGGGCAAAAGAGGGAATAAAATGAAGAAGGAGGAATAAAAAAATCTCGTTGTGGGTAAGGTGAAAAACGGGCGACTGGAGTAAAAAAGTCATTGCAAAAAAAAAATCAAAAATGTTGCCAAAAAATCATTGCCAAAAAAAAAAAAGGAAAAAATGGAAAAAGGGGGGAAAAAGTGGGAAAAAGAAGAAAATGAAAAGGGGGAGGAAGGAGAACAAAACCGAAGAGGAACGTGCCGGCGAAGCGGGCTAAGGGGCCGGCGCCGCGGGGCTCAGAAGCGGCGGCGGCGGCGGCGCGCGTGGTGATACACGGACACGTAGCCCTCGCGCGTGAGCGGGCAGAAGCGGCGCGTGTGCGCGTTGTCGCGCGTGGCCCCGCACTGCGGGCACACGTAGCGCCGCAGCACGGGGCACTCCACGCGGCCGCTCGCGTCGTGCAGGTTGTGGCCCGTGTACACGTGCCGGGCCTCGCCGTTCTGGCGGCAGAAGGCGCACAGCGGCGGCCTCGCCGGGGCCGCTGCCCGGGCCGGGGCCGGGGCCGGTTGCGCGGCCGGGGCCGCC
>NW_020455889.1:19368-23152 GCF_003342845.1 Nothoprocta perdicaria | reverse complement strand
GCCCTCCTCCCACCCGCAGCCCCCTTTTGGGCCCGAATCACCGTTTCTGGCTCTTTTCCTTCGTTAATTTTGCTGCTTTCACGCCTAGGACTGCTGGGGGAGTGCTGGAAAAGAGGAGTGGCGCCGGATTGACTGCGTGCACATCGGCGCTGAGAATCCCCAGCAAAAAAAAAGGGGGAAAGACAAAAATAACCCAACTTTGGGCACCCTTGGTTTTGCAGAAAGGATGGTGTTTTCCTAGTGGGAGCCGCCCCACGTTGCCAGGATCCATCCCGGCCCTTGCACGGAGCAACGTCCAGTTTGGGATCAGTGGCTCCCATTTGGAGCTGCCAGACTATCCGCACTGGAATATCCCGACCCTGAGTCCCATTCCATGGGAGAAGCTGCGCTCATYGCCTCAGCACAGAACCCAGACATGGAGAACTTCCACGGAATGGACACACAGGAGCCAGGACGTTTCGGGAAGCGGCTGCCTGGAAAAGCCTTCGGAGAAGCGCTCCGGAGCGTGGGCCGGGCTCTTCCACAGGCCTTGGCTACACCCAACGGCCGAAGGTTTGGGGACAGCCACAAAACACACGACAGCGTTGAGTGCTCTCCGAGAGCCAGGCCGCTCCGCTCCGGCACATTCCCATCGCTCGCTCCGGCCCGGAATGCTGCGGAGCAGCCCGGAATGCTCTGGAGCAGCCAGGAAAGCTGGAACGGGCAAATCCCTTCGCTCATGCTGGTGTTTGCCTGTGCTTGCGGGGCCGGAGGCAGCACAACCTGGCAGAGCTGCCCTCGATCCCAACGGAATTGCCACCTTCCRGGGCAGAAAAGCGGCCGGCAGGTGCCGGGGGGGCCCATCCTGGCCCTCTCCCTTGGGAATGGCCAAAGCGGCAGCTCCAGCTACACTCTGGCGCTCCTGGATCTTGGGATAATCCCAGCAAGGCCCAAGCGGGTTCCACGTCCATCAGTCCCCTGCGTCCACCTCTTCCTTCCCGAGATGCTTCCCAGAGGAAGCCAAGAGCTGCCTTGGGGGAAGAGGCTTTTCCAGGGCGCCCGCGCCCCTGTGGATGCAGCTGAGGCTGGCACCGTCTGGCTGAAGAGCAGCGTCCTTCCCTGGGAAGGATCCCTCGTCTGCCCGCTCCAGAGGCAGCTCCTTGCCCAGCTGGAATTAGGAGGCGGCAACCGCCGTCCATGGAGAGGAGAAGAGGCCGGAGCCGGAGCCGGAGCCGGAGCCGGAGCCGCGCGGATCCTCCCTGCGACAGACCGTGAGCAGAGGCTCGAGGCAGAAAAGAAGGAAAAACAAGGAAAAAGTCGGGATTATCACAGAAAAAAAGGGAGCAAATGGGAAGCAGAACCCCTCAAGCAGCAGCAACTCCACGGATGGTCCAAAATAGAGCAAAAATGGGAAAAGGGGAGTAAATCTCCTTTRTTCTTTATAAATTGGATCCGCGTCAGGCCCAAGATTCCAAACATCCCTGCTCTCTTCCCGTTTTTTTTCCGAGTGCCAAGTGCATGTGGCCCCCAGGTGACTTTGCAAATGCGCCGCTTTCCCCCCAAAACAACCTGCAGTTTGATCTCCTTCCCGCCGTCCCGCCGCATGGAAGCGGGTGCCGGGCGGCGGCTTCCCGGCGCTGCCGGCCGGGATGCGGCGGCTCCTCGTGCCGGGGGCGCCGGCTCCGAGCGCGGCCCCATTGGCTTGCGGTGACGTCAGGGCCTCCAGAGCGGAGCCATAAACGTCCCCGGGGCCCGGGAACAAGGGGGAAAAGCGGGAAAAGGCCCGGAAAGGCGACGAACGGTGACTTGGGAGCTGCAGCGAGGAGGGAATCCTGCCCGGAGCGGCCTTCAATCCGYGCACGGCTGCAGGAGGCGCCAGGCGGAGCCGTCGCAGCCGTTTGGATGCATTTTATTCTTTTTTTTCCCCAAAGGAAAAATAAAACCCRTTCTGGGTCTTTTTCCCAAGCGCAAAACACGGCCCTTCCCGGGTCTCCCGCACTCCCGTGCCGGCCGCTCCGCCCATCGGACAGACCCACGCGGAGACTCCACGGAGCGGCCTCTAGCTCTTGGAAAGCGCTAACAAGGAACCTCCCCAAAAGTCATTAAAAAAAAAAAAAAACGCATTTTTTTCCTTTTTATAGCAGTTTTGGGAGGGCAGCCTCCATTGGGAAAACCTCGGAGCTAGAAATAGAGCTCGGAGCAGCCGCAGTTGCAGGGCGGCGGCGGCGCTCCGGACCCCCTTCCCGCTCGCTCTGCTGGAAACGAAGCCCGGCGAGGGCTGAATTCCCAAGCGCCTGGAAATCTCCCTAAAACGGAGAGGCCGGGAAGGTGCTTCCCTGCTCCGGGAACGTGGGAATTGAGCCGCTTCGGTGGATGGGAATGTGCTGTCCCGCTCTGGCCCCTTCCTGCTGTTTTCCAGCCACACGGGGCTCTCCTGGATCCCCACAGCTCCGAGTCCTTCCCATCCAGCAGGGTTAATCCAGCCTCTTTCCCTGCATTTTGCTGGGACAAAAGGCAGGTTTATCCTTTAAAAGCGACACGGATCTTCCCTTTCTGTGTGGGAAGGCAAACGTGGGCTCCAAGAGCAGCCGACTCTTCCCAAATTCCCGGGAATGGGGGCTCCTCCTGTCCCTCATCACTCCATGGTTTTAACCCCGGGAAGAAGAGTCATCCGCGGAGCAAGCGGAGCCGCCGGAGCAACGGAGCAGCCCCGGAAGGGGCAGCCAGCGGTGCCTCCGTGTCGATGGGATAGCTGTGAGCCCTGGGAATGCTGGCACCGGGAATCGGAGCTGGTGCGGAGCTGCGTGCTGTCCCGGCTCTGCATCCCTGAATCCCGGCTCTGCATCCCCATATCCCAGCTGTGCATCCCTATATCCCAGCTGTGCATCCCTATATCCCAGCTGTGCATCCCCATATCCCGGCTCTGCATCYCTATATCCCAGCTGTGCATCCCYATATCCCRGCTCTGCATCYCTATATCCCAGCTGTGYATCCCCATATCCCRGCTCTGCATCCCTATATCCCAGCTGTGCATCCCCATATCCCRGCTCTGCATCYCTATATCCCAGCTGTGCATCCCYATATCCCRGCTCTGCATCYCTATATCCCAGCTGTGCATCCCCATATCCCRGCTCTGCATCCCTATATCCCAGCTGTGCATCCCCATATCCCRGCTCTGCATCYCTATATCCCAGCTGTGCATCCCCATATCCCGGCTCTGCATCTCTATATCCCAGCTGTGCATCCCCATATCCCAGCTCTGCATCCCCATATCCCGGCTCTGCATCCAGGTCTCCTGGCGCCGAGCCACCCCCCAGGAATTGCTCCCGGCTCCAGGATCTCCCCCTACCCCCGGGACATCCATCCCTCGGGAATTGCTTTTCCCGGCCCCTTTTGGGATGGGGGGGATCTTTTTTGGGAGAGGCTCAATCTTTGTCACTGGGGGGGTCCTGTCCCAAAAATGGGGAAGGGGGGCCAGGGAGGTCACTCAATATCAGCCCCCCAAAACCGCGAGGAAATTGGGGGGGGCACCCTAAAAGGGGGAGAAACAAACAGAAATGGGGAGAAGGAAAACAAATTTGGGAAAACATTCGGGAAAACAGGCGGGTGCGGAAGGGGGCGGGGCCTGTCAGGGGAGGGGCGCCGCTCATTGGCCGCCCGCGCCGCCCGCTCGCCGCTCATTGGCTGCCGCCTGATACTTTGTAGCCGTTCGGCTTCCGATTTAACCCCTGCGGCGCCGCGGCCCCCCCCGCCGCCCCCCGCCCCTGCCCCGGGAATTGGGGGGGGGCTCCGGGCGGGGGGGCAA
>NW_020455889.1:15959-17957 GCF_003342845.1 Nothoprocta perdicaria | reverse complement strand
CCCAGCACCCCATACACAGCACCCAGCACCCTATGCATGGCACCCAGCACCCCACACATGGCACCCAGCACCCTATGCATGGCACCCAGCACCCCACACATGGCACCCAGCACCCCATTCATGGCACCCAGTGCGTTTGCTCCAGGCTCCGGCGCTCACCTGCAGGCCCGGGCACATCCCCAAATCCCATGGGATGCCCCCGGCGGGACCCTGGCCGTGGAGGGGGGGTTGTTTCCATGCCCCCCCGCCCCGGGTGCACCGAGCGTGCCAGGCCTCAGCAGCGGCGCCACCCGGGCGGGGCGGCCGCCAGTGCCGATGAGTCACGGGCGCCTCGGCGCCTGCCCGCTCCGAGGGGTTCCCTGTGCCGGGAATGCCGGGAACGCCGGGGGGGGGCAGCAGGCTGGGCCTGTCCCCAGAGGGCCACCGGGCGCCCCTAGGTGACGGCCACCAGGTGCGCGATGCCACCCGCTGCAGGGTGTCAACTGCATGAGGCCGTGGGGCAGCAGCCGGGCAGGAACGGGGCCACCCCCTGGGCCACCAACAGGGGAAACTGCGGCCACCAACCCGGAGAACCTGGGCCACCAACCCGGAGAACCTGGGCCACCAACCTGGAGAACCTGGGCCACCAGCCCTGCAGGACCAGGGCCACCAGCCCTGGAGAACTTGGGCCACCAACCCGGAGAACCTGGGCCACCAGTCCTGCAGGACCCGGGCCACCAGCCCTGGAGAACCTGGGCCACCAGTCCTGCAGGACCCGGGGCCACCAGCCCTGCAGGACCAGGGCCACCAACCCGGAGAACCTGGGCCACCAACCTGGAGAACCTGGGCCACCAGCCCTGCAGGACCCGGGGCCACCGGCCCTGGAGAACTTGGGCCACCAACCCGGAGAACCTGGGCCACCAACCTGGAGAACCTGGGCCACCAGCCCTGAGAAACCAGAGTCTCCAGCCCTGGAGAACCTGGGCCACCAGCCCTGCMGGASCCGGGGCCACCAGCCCTGCAGAACGTGGGGCCAGGGCCACCCAGAGCCGGTGGCCACCGTCGCGGCAGGGCTGGGGGCCACCGGCTGCAAAGCTGGGGCCACCGTCGTGCACAACCACGGGCCACCGGCAGCCACCGGCCACACAGAGCCCGTGCGTCACCGCCACRGCCCCAGGACCCTCCCCACCCGGGGGACCACGTGCCCCCCCCCCGTGGGTGCGTGGGAGCCGCGTCCCACCCGCGGGTGACTCACGACGCGGCTGCACCCTGAGTCACCGCCCAGCGCCCTGGGCCCCCCCGGCCCGGCACCCTGCGGCACCCGCCCAGCCCCACCCTGGAGCCGCCAGCGGTGACACGAGCGGCGTCGGGCTCAGCTCGCTGCCCTGCCGCCCCCAGGGACCCTCAGGGACACCCACAGGAGACCTGGGATACAGGGGGGCCCGTGGGTGCACAGGGGAGCACAGGGAGCCAAGGGTGTACGGGGCACCTGTGCATATGCAGGAGGACCCATGGGTGCCCAGAGGGGACCTCGGGGGCACAGGGGGCCCGTGGGGAACCCTTGGGTCCACAGAGGGGGACGTGGGTGCATGGAGTCACCCATGCATACACAGGGTGCCCGTGCATGTATGGGAGGACCCATGGGTGCACAGGGCACCCATTCCTGTACAGGAAGACCCACAAGTGTGCMAGAGCCCCATGGGTGCACAAGTGGCCCACGCACACACAGGGCACCAATGCATGTGCAGGGGAACCCATGGGTGCAGAAGGAACACACGAGGGACCTTCATATGCACATGAGCACACACAGGGCACCCATGGGTGCACCAGACACCCATGCATGCATATAGGCACCCATRCACATGCAGAGCACCCACAGRTGCAAAAGGGGCCTATGCGCACACAGGGCACCCATGGGTGCACAAGACACCCATGCATGCATACGGGCACCCACGCACATGCAGAGCACTCACGGGTGCAAAAGGGGCCTATGCGCACACAGGGCACCCGTGGGTGCCG
>NW_020455889.1:12066-15071 GCF_003342845.1 Nothoprocta perdicaria | reverse complement strand
CCTGCAACATGCACCATGCATCCTGCACCCTGCATCCTACAACGCACCCGCCGCGGGCACCCGACATCCTGCAATGTGCACCATGCATCCTGCATCCCGCAACGCGCCCGCCGCGGGCACCCGGCGTCCTGCAACGTGCACCATGCATCCTGCAAAACACACCGTGGATCCTGCAACGTGCCCACCACAGGCACCCGGCGTCCTGCAACGCACACCCTGCACCCTGCATCCTGCAACATGCACCCTGCATCCTGCAACGCACCCCCTGCGGGCACCTTGCAGCCTGCAACGCACACCCTGCGTCCTGCCCTGCATCCTGCATATTGCACCCTACATCCTGCAACGTGCACCCTGCATCCTGCAAAGAGCACCCTGCATCCTACCCTGCGTCTTGTGTATTGCACCCTGTGTGCTGCCCTGCATCCTGCGTACTGCACCCTACATCCTGCAACGTGCACCCTGCACCCTGCAATGCGCGTGCTGCATCCTGCCCTGCCCTGCATATTGCACCGCGTCCTGCAACGCACCCAGTGTGACCCACTCTGCATCCTACAGGGATTGCACCGTGTCCTGCATCCTGCACCATGCACCCTGCGTATTGCACCCCGTGTCCTGCACCCTGCAAGGCGCGTCCTGGGTATTGCACCCTGTGCCTGTGTCCTGTGCGCTGCAATGTGCACCCTGCAATGTGCACCCTGCAATGTGCACCCTGCAATGCGCACCCTGCAATGCGCACCCTGAATAATGCACCCTGCAATGAGCACCCTGCACCCGACCCCTCGGTGCTCCCCTGTCCCGCACCCTGTCCTGCTCCGGGTGCTGCCCCCAAAGACCATTTCCTGCTTCCCCCATTCCCGGCTCCGGGCACCCTTTGGCACGTCCTGGCACATCCCGGCGCTCCATGGCGCTGCCGGCACGGCTGGGATAGCAGGAGCCGCCCAGCCCGGCTGCCGGCCGCGGCATTCCTGGAGCCGACGCCATTCCCGGCTCCCGTTTTAGCGGCGCCCGGAGCAGGCGTTGGCCGGGAGCGCGGGCAGCAGGAAGGAAGGAAGCGGAGGAGGAGGAGGAGGAGGGAGCCGCTCGGAGCCGCGGGAAAGCCCTTCCCTGCTCCGGTGCTGCCCGTGGGGACGCGGGACACGTGGCCCGGCTGCATGGGCACGTGGGGACACGTGCAGGGGTGTCCTCATGCATGGGGACATGCGTGGGTGGCGTGAGGATGGGGCATGGGATGGGCACAGGAATGGAGCGTGGGACGTGGGGAATGGGCCATAGATCAGGGAATGGGACACGTGGGAYGTAAGAGCAGACGTGGGGATCCAGACACGGGACTGGGCATGGGCACGGGACATGGGAACGGGGCACGGGACACGGCACGGGAATGGGCAGAGTGACGGGACATGGGACTCGGGGTGGGAATAAGGCATGGGAATGGCATGGGAACAAGGCACGGGGCAGGGCATGGGACACGGGGCATGGTCTGGGATGTGGTTATGGGAGACAGGACATGGTTATGGGATACCAAACATGATTATGGGGCACGGGACCTGGTTTGGGACGTGGTTATGGGCCACGGCTATGGGACAGGGACACGGCTATGGGACACGGGACACGGCTATGGGAGAGGGACACGGCTATGGGACAGGGACACAGGCCACGGCTGTGGGACAGGGACACAGGCCACGGCTATGGGAGAGGGACACGGCTATGGGAGAGGGACACAGGCCATGGCTATGGGACAGGGACACGGCTATGGGACATGGGACACAGCTATGGGACAGGGACACAGGCCACGGCTATGGGGCTGCTGTGGGGCTGCCGTGGGGCTGCCGTGGGGCTGCCGTGGCCGCCGGCTCCCGCGCCCGGCGCGGTCTTCCCGGGCGGCACGAGCTCCTTTCCCGCCCCCCGCGCCCTCCTGCCCCAAATATTTGGATTTTTCTATGCCAACCGGGGGGGCGGCCGCCCCCGCGCCGCGCCGCCGCTTTTTCCAGCCGGCGCCCGGAGCGGCCGCTGAATCACGGCTGGAAAAAGCCGGGCGGGAGCCGGGAGCGGCAGCCGGAGCGCGGGGCGGCCAGCGGCACCCGGGGGTGCCTGGCTCTGTGGGTGGCCCTGCATGGCACCCGGGGGTGCAGGGCTCCACGGAGGGCTTTGCATGGCACCCGGGGGTGCATTGGCAGCTCCACACGGCACCCAGGGGTGCAGAGCTCTGTGGGTGACACCGGACAGCACCCAGGGGCGCCCGGCTCCACGTGGCACCCAGGGGTGCACTGCACTGTAGGTGACATCGTGCAGCACCCCGGGGTGCATTGCTGCATTGGTGGGTGCCCAGGGGTGCATTGCTCTGTGGGTGGCTTTGCATGGCACCCAGGGGTGCATTGCTCCGTGAGTCACACTGCATGGCACCTAGAGGTACCTTGCTCTGTGGGTGACATTGTATGGCACCCAAGGGTGCCCAGCTTCATGGGTGGCCCTACATGGAGACCCATAGGTGCCTCGCTCCACCGGTGGTCCTGCACGGGTGCCCAGGGGTACCTTGTTCCATGAATGGGCCCACATGACACCCAGGGGTGCAGTGCTCCAGGAAGGAGCATGCACAGCACCCACGGGTGCATTGCTCCGTGCGTGGCCCCACGCAGCACCCACAGGTGCATTGCTCTGCAAGCGGCTTTGCAGAGCACCCACGGGTGCATTGCTCCATGGGTGGCCCCACGCAGCACCCACGGGTGCAGTGCTCCACAGCGGGTCATGCCAGAGCTTCTTGAAAGTCCCATTCCCAGTCGCGTGTCCTGGGGCCAGCCGGGCAGTGACACAGGGGTGCCGTGGGTGCCTGCACTGGGTGCTGGGTGCCTGTGCTGGGTGCTGGGTGCCCGTGATGGGTGCCCGTGCTGGGTGCTTGCACTGGTGCCCGCACTGGGTGCCCGCACTGAGTCACTGGGTGCTGGGTACCCGCGCTGGGTGCTGGGTGCTGGGTGCCCGCGCTGGGTGCTGGGTGCCCGTGCTGGGTGCCC
>NW_020455889.1:4376-9634 GCF_003342845.1 Nothoprocta perdicaria | reverse complement strand
GGGACCTCCGGAGCCCTGGGGACACCTGGGGCCCTGGGGACACCCCCAGGTCTACGGGGACCCCCGAAGCCCTGGGGATCCCCCAGGCCTATGGGGACACCTGGGGCCACAGGGACCCCCGGAGCCCTGGGGACACCTGGGGCCCTGGGGACCCTCCCAGGTCTATGGGGACCCTCAGGGCCATGGGGACACCTGGAGCCACAGGGACACCTGGAGTCACGGGGACACCTGGGGCCGCAGGGACCCCCGGAGCCCTGGGGACCCCCCCAGGTGTACGGGGACCCCCAAAGCCCTGGGGACCCCCGGGGCCGGGGCCGCGCAGGGTCCCTCCCTGGCCATTGTTTATCCCGCTCGGAAACCCAAACCCTCCCGGCACTAATTGTATTTGGGAACTTCCAGGCATCTCCAGGGCGACGCGGTGACGGCAGCGCAGCCGGGCCGGATCCCGGCGGGACCGGGAATGCCGCCTTAACCCCCGGCACGCCGCCGGCCGCGGCACGCGGGCACACGGCCTGGCCCCACGCGGGACCCCCGCTTGGCCCCGTCCGCGCCGCGGTGGGACCCGGAGATGTCCCCATGTCCCCAGCATGGCACRGCGGGCACGTCCCCCTCTGAGCCCCATGGGCTGGGGCGGGACCCCCGAGATGTGCCCCCCATGGGTGCCCATGTGCCCGGGACAGGAGCCCGGCGTGTCCCGCTGTGCGCCAGGACAGGGCGCTGAGGTGTCCTCCCGTGTCCCCACSGGCTGGAACGGGACCCCGTTGTGTCCCCCGTGGGTGCCCATGGCTCTGGGATGGGACTCCTGTGTGTCCCCCCACGGTGTCCCCAAGCACCCAGACAGGACCCCAACGTGTCCCCCCATAGAGCACCCGTGCACTGGGATGGGACCCCCCAAGATGCCCTCCATGGGGTCCCAGTGTCCCCAGGCTGGGACTCCAGCATGTCCCCATGCACTGAGATGGGATCACCAAGTTACCCCCTCGTGGGTCCCCATGTCCCTGGGATGGGACCCCAGGACGTCCCCCATGGATCCCTGTGTCCTTGGGATGGGACCCCAGGATGTCCCCCCGCGGGTCCCTGTTTCGGGACCCCTATGTGTCCCCCTGTGGGTCCCCATGTCCCTGGGATGGGACCCCAGAACATCCCCCCGTGGGTCCCCGTGTTGGGACCCCACGGCCGGAGGGCGTCGCGGGCCCGGCCGGGCCGGGGCAGCCGCTCCGTCCTGGAACAACCACAGTGACGCGCGGCGGTTTCGCCGCTTCCGCCGCGGCTCCGTGTTTAATGTCTGTGTGTGCGGCATCGCCATGGAGATCCCGGCCGGCACCGCCCGGGCTTCCCCGGCCGGGCCCCGCGGCGCCGCCGGCTCCGCGGCCGCTGCTGCGCCGGTCGCTGCAGGCGCAGCCAGCCCCGGCGTCACATCCATCTGCTGGCACTGCCACCGTCCCCTGGGACTGCAACTGTCCCCCGGGACTGCGGCCGTCCCATGGGATCACAGCCATTCCTGGGATCGCAGCCGTCCCACAGGATGGCAGCCATCCCATGGGATTGCAGCCATCCCCGGGATCGCCGCTGTCCCTGGGTCGCGCTCCCACCGGYGCATCCGTTCCCCAGAACTGCAGCCGTCCCTTGGGATTGCAACTGTCCCCYGGGACTGCGGCCRTCCCATGGGATCGCAGCCGTCCCATGGGATCACAGCCATTCTTGGGATCGCAGCCGTCCCCGGGATCGCCGCTGTCCCTGGGTCGCGCTCCCACCGGCGCATCCGTTCCCCAGAACTACAGCCGTCCCTTGGGATTGCAACTGTCCCCTGGGACTGCGGCCGTCCCATGGGATTGCAGCCATTCCTGGGATCGCAGTTGTCCGTGGGTCGTGCTCCCACTGTTGCATCCGTTCCCCGGGATTGCGTCCGTTCCCTGGCACCACAGCTGTCCGCCGGGATTGCGCCCATCTCCTGGTATCGCAGCCGTCCCCCGGGATTGTGCCCGTTCCCTGGCACCACAGCTGTCCGCCGGGATTGCGCCCATCTCCTGGTATCGCAGCCGTCCCCTGGGATTGCGCCCATCTCCTGGCATTGCAGCCGTCCCCCGGCACCGCCTGTGTCCCCTGTCACCTCCATCCCCAGCACTGCAGCCGTCCCCCGGGATTGCACCTGGCCCCAGGGATCGCGTCTGTCCCCAGCGCTGCATCCGATCCCGGGCATTGCATCCGTCCCTTGGGATCCGTCCCCTGCCATTGCAGCTGTCCCCAGCTCTGCATCCGTCCCGGGGACATGTGCTCCCGCCATCGCATCCGTCGCCGCCGTCGCATCCGTCCCCCAGGACCGCCTGCGTCCGCTGGCACTGCTCCCGTCCCCGGGACGCCGGCGCTGCCTCTGTCCCTGTCCTCGCGTCGCAGGGTCCCCATGTCACCAGCGCAGTGTGCCCACCCCGTGGGCACCGCTGTCCCCCAGGGCGAGGGGGGACCGGGCCGGGGACGCCCCCGCCGTGGGGACAGGACATTCCGTGGGACAGGGACGAGGCGTTTGCACGTGTGGGGACACTCGCACACCCAGTGGCCAGGACACGCTTGGGGACCGGCCGTTGGCACCCTCACAGACAGGGACCCTGGCGTCCCCCGGGGCCGCTGTTTGCGCACGCGGGGACCAGAGCAACTGTCCACTTGGGGACAGGGACCTCGGCGCACCCAGGACCCGCTCCCTTTGCANGGACACCGGGGCCCTCCCGGACACCGGGGCCCTCTGGGACACCGGGGCCTTCCCGGACACCAGGGCCTTCCCGGCCACCGGGGCCTTCCCGGACAGCGGGGCCCCTCCGGGACAGCGGGGCCCTCCCGGACACCGGGGCCCCTCCCGGACACCGGGGCCCTCCCGGACACCGGGCCCCTCCCGGACACCGGGCCCCTCCCGGACACCGGGACCCCTCCCGGCCACCGGGGCCCCTCCGGGACACCGGGGCCTTCCCGGACACTGGGGCCCTCCGGGACACCGGGGCCCTCCGGGACACCGGGGCCCCTCCCGGACACCGGGGCCCTCCCGGACACCGGGGCCCCTTCCTGCCGTTTGGGGGGGGGTCGGGCTCGGTGCCCGGACGCCGGGGCCCCGCCGCAGCCTGCGCTCGCCCCGCAGCGGCTGCGACAACTGCAACGAGTGGTTCCACGGCGACTGCATCCGCATCACGGAGCGCATGGCCAAGGCCATCCGGGAGTGGTACTGCGAGAGCTGCCGCGGTGAGCCGAATGCCGGGGCCCTTCCCGCGCGCCGGGGCCCTTCCCGCGCGCCGGGGCCCTTCCTCATCCCGCCCCCCAGCCAAGGACCCCAGCCTGGAGATCCGCTACCGGCACAAGAAGTCTCGGGAGCGGGAGCCGGAGCGGGACAAGGCGGAGCTGTGCGGGAAGGGCCCGGAGCTGCCGCTGGAGCCGGGCCGCGCCGCCAAGGTGGGCGGGGCGGGGCGGGGGCGGGGCTGGCCCGGACGCCGGGGCCCCTCCGTGGTCGCCTGAGGCCCCTTCCCGCCCGTCCCGCGCAGGTGAAGCGCTCGGCGCGCATGTGCGGCGAGTGCGAGGCGTGCCGGCGCCCCGAGGACTGCGGCCAGTGCGACTTCTGCCGCGACATGAAGAAGTTCGGCGGCCCCAACAAGATCCGCCAGAAGTGCCGCCTGCGCCAGTGCCAGCTGCGCGCGCGCGTGAGCCCGGCACGCGTGTGCGCGGCGTGTGCGCGGCGTGGGCGCGGCGTGTCCAAGTGGGCTGGGCCATTTTGGGGCTGTTTTGGGGTGTTCAGGCCGGGTTGGGAGGGTTCTTTGGAGCTTGGGCACCCTGGCCTCAGCACCCTCACGTGTTCTTGGCGTGTTCTTGGCGCGTTCTTGGCATGTTCTTGGCGTGTTCTTGGCGTGTTCTTGGCTTGTCTTGTGGCTTGCCTGCGTGTTCCTGCGGTGCTTGCTCGCGTTCCCGCGTGCTGCCGCGCGTCGCCGACACGTGTCCCCGCGTCACCGACACCTGTTTCCGTTCCCAGGAATCCTACAAATACTTCCCGTCCTCGGTGAGTCGCCCCGGACGCCTGGGCCCCTCTCGGGCTTCCCGGACGCCGGGGCCCTCTGGGNTCCCTTTGCACCCTAGATCCCTTTGCACCCCTGATCCCTTTGCACCCAGGGTCCCAGTCCCTTTGCACACCCAGTCCCAGTCCCTTTGCACCCTAGATCCCTTTGCACCCCTGATCTCTTTGCACCCAAGGTCCCAGTCCCTTTGCACCAAGGTCCCAGTCCCTTTGCACCCAGGGTCCCAGTCCCTTTGCACCCTGGTCCCTTTGCACCCTGGGTCCCTGTCTGTTTGCACCCCGAGTCACGATCCCTTTGCACCCCCAGTCCCTTCACACCCCGGTCCCTTTGCAACCCCAAGTCACGGTCCCTTTGCACCCCCGGTCGCTTTGCACCCCGGTCCCTTTGCACCCCAGTTCCTTTGCACCCCGAGTCCCAGTCCCTTTGCACCCCAGTCCCTTTGCACCCTGAGTCCCGGTTCCTTTGCGCCCCAAGTCCCAGTCCCTTTGCACCCCAGCTCCCGGTCCCTTTGCACCCCCGATTCCTTTGCACCCCAGTCCCTTGGCACCCCGGTCCCGGTCCCTTTGCACCCCAGTCCCTTTGCACCCCCAGTCCCGGTCCCTTTGCACCCCAGTTCCTTTGCACCCTGGGTCCCGGTTCCTTTGCGCCCCAAGTCCCAGTCCCTTTGCACCCCTGATTCCTTTGCACCCCGGTCCCTTGGCACCCCGGTCCTGGTCCCTTTGCACCCCCAGTCCCTTTGCACCCTGGGTCCCGGTTCCTTTGCACCCCAAGTCCCAGTCCCTTTGCACCCCAGCTCCCGGTCCCTTTGCACCCCTGATTCCTTTGCACCCCGGTCCCTTCGCACCCTGGTCCTGGTCCCTTTGCACCCCCAGTCCCTTTGCACCCCCAGTCCCGGTCCCTTTGCACCCCCAGTTCCTTTGCACCCTGGGTCCCGGTTCCTTTGCGCCCCGAGTCCCGGTCCCTTTGCACCCCCGGTCCCTCCGCACCCCCGGTTCCTTCGCACCCCCGGTTCCTTCGCACCCCGCTCCCGGTCCGACGGCGGCCCCGAAAGGGTGCGGAGCCGGCGGGGGGGGGACGCGGCGAGGCCCCTCCCGCCGCCGCCGCCGTCGCGGCGCTCCCGGGGCGGAGCGAAGCTTTTAAAAAGCGAATTCGCTGCGTGGAGTAAAAGTGAAGCAGCGACGGCGGCGCCGCGGGCGCGGTGAGAACCGGGCA
>NW_020455889.1:2862-4053 GCF_003342845.1 Nothoprocta perdicaria | reverse complement strand
TGGCCCGGGCTCAGCTCGCCGAGGGAGGGGCCACGGCGGGGGGAGGGAAGCGCCGGGCGGGCCCTGACGGCGCTTCTCGAGTGTCTCCTATAGGGGTTGTGCTGGGGGGGGAGAGATTCTCCTCGGTCTCCTATAGGGGTTGTGCTGGGGGGGTGGTTCTCTGTGGTCTTGTATAAGGGTTGTGTTGGGAGGGGATTCTCTACGGTCTCTTATAGGGGTTGTGCTGCGGGGGTGGGTTCTCCACGGTCTTGTATAAGAGTTGCACTGGGAGGGGATTCTCTGTGGCCTCGTAGAGGGGTTGTGTTGGGAGGGGGGCGATTCTCTGTGGTCTCGTATAGGGGTTGTGTTGGGAGGGGGGTGATTCTCTGTGGTCTTATGTAGGGGTTGTGTGGGGAGGGGGGATTCTCCACAGACTTGTATAGGGGTTGTGTTGGAGGGGGGGATTCTCCGTGGTCCTGTATAGGGGTTGTGTGGGGAGGGGATTCTCCGTGGTCTCGTATAGGGCTGGACAGAGAGGCCGCCTCCACGGGTGGGAGCTGCCGCGGGTTCTCTCGGGTGTCTCGTTTGGGCTTGTGCGGCCGCCCCRGGGGTGGCTCCCAGCAGAGCAGGCTGCCCCGCGAGCGGCTCCGTGGTRGAGTCTCTGGTGTCTTGTATAGGGTCATGTTCCCGGCAGGCAGCAGCCTCCCTGTTGGGCGGTACCCCTGGGGGGTTCTCCAGTGTCTCATATGGGGCTGTGCTCCTGCTGGGAGAGGCTGTCCTGCTTGGCARAGCCATTATGGATTCTCCAGTGTCTCGTATGGGGGTTGCACTCCCGATGGGTGAAGCTGCCCTACTGGGCAACACCCCTGTGGATTCTCCAGCGTCTTGTACGGGGTTGTGCTCCCGGCACCATCCTGGCGCTGCCGTCGTGTTGCCGCTTGCTCCTGGCTTCCCGACATGCCGGAGCTTCCCATGGCAGCCGGCGCTCCCTCTCCGACGCCTCCGGGCTCCGCCTGGCTCCATCCCGGCCTGTTCAGGCAGCACCTCGCTCGCCGGGGGCCCAGGCGTCCGGGCGGGCTGTTGGCGGCAGCCCCGCCGCCGGGCGCTGTTTATCCCTGGCTTTTTTTGGGCCCTTTCCACCCGTTCCCTTTGAAGTGCACCCGTTGCCGGAGCGACGGTGATGTCAGGCCGGGGCGGGCGCCGGCGTTCCCG
>NW_020455889.1:0-1571 GCF_003342845.1 Nothoprocta perdicaria | reverse complement strand
CTCCTGGGGCCCTGTGGGCACCTATGGGGACGTATGGGCACCTATGGGATCCCCCGGAGTCCTCTGGAGCCTATGGAACCCTATGGGATCCCCCGGGGCCCTATGGAGATCTGTGGGATCCCCCAGGGCCCTATGGAGCCTGTGGAGCCCTGTGGGATCTCCCAGGGCTCTGTGGAGCCTATGGAGACCTATGGGATCCACCAGGGCCCTATGGAGCCTGTGGAGCCCCACAGGGCCCTTTGGATCCCTATGGGGTCCCCTGGGGCCCTATGGAGATCTATGGGATCTCCCGGGGTCTATGGAGCCCGTGGAGCCCTATGGGATCTCCCGGGGTCTATGGGGCCCTATGGGATCTCCCGGGGTCTATGGAGCCTGTGGAGCCCTATGGGATCTCCCGGGGTCTATGGGGCCCTATGGGATCTCCTGGGGTCTATGGAGCCTGTGGAGCCCTATGGGATCACCTGGGGCCCTATGGGGACCCATGGGATCTCCCGGGGCTTTATGGAGCGTGTGGAACCGTATGGGATTGCGCAGGCCCCCGAGGAGCCCATGGGGCTCCATAGGGCTCTGATACAGGGCGCGGTGTGTGGAAGGGTCCCTGTAAGGGGCCTTTCCAGGGGCTCCCCATAGGGCGCCGCCCGTAGGTGCCCCCCTGTAGGGCGCCCCCTATAGGCTGCCCTGCGCGCCTGTCCCCGCAGTACGAGAGCCAGACGTCGTTCGGGTCCATGTACCCCACGCGCATCGAGGGGTGAGTGGGGCGCCCGCGCGCCGGGGCCCCTTCGCGCCCGGACGCCGGGGCCCCGCGCCCCCCGGCCGGGCCCGCGCCGGGCGCTGCCTCCCGTGCCTACTGAGCTGATACGCAGTTGCTTTGCCTAAACTGGCTCAGTTCAGCAGGAACAGGAGTCGGGCGCCGCCACCGCCCGGACGCCTGGGCCCTCCGCAGGGCTGGACAGCTGGGCCCCTCGGGGTGCGTGGGGGGGTGGATTCCTCAGAGCAGGGGGGCACAGGGGCCCAGGCGTCCGGGCTGCTGGATGGGCCCCCCCTCGTTCTAACCGCTGGGCCCCATGGTGCGGCAGAGGGCCCAGGCGTCCGGGCACCCCGCCCAGCCCCCACGGCGCCTCCTCCATTAAACTTGTTGCTTTCCCAAAATAAAGCCGAGGAGCGAGTCCATAAAATGCAGGAAATTTCAGGGAATTTCCCTGATGTCACAGCGAAGGCGGGCAGAGGGGGGAGGGAAGGGGGAGGCGGGGCTTAAGGCGGAGCCCCGCCCCGTCGGGGCTTGCCCACGTGGCCCCCGGACGCGGCGCCTTTAAGAGGTTCACGCCTCACGCCCGGCCCCGTCGTCGCTGATTGGCCGCGGCCGTCTGCAGCTCCTTATTGGGCCGCGTCGCTGTCAATCAGCGCGGCCACGCGGGAGGAAGGGGGCGGAGCGTGGCTGTCAATCTGTGCCCGGGCGCACCAATCAGCGCGGAGGAACTGCGGCGGGGGCGGAGCCTCGGCGGCCCCATTCATAACTTGGCGGCGGCGGCTGCTACGTCACGAAGGCGCGGGGAAACCCCCCCCCCCTCCCC
>NW_020455888.1:3913486-3923413 GCF_003342845.1 Nothoprocta perdicaria | reverse complement strand
TTCCACTGGTCTGTCACCCTCACAGTAAAGAAGTTCCTCCTCACCTGGAGACGGAACTTCCTGTGCTCCAGCTTATGGCCATTACCCCTCGTCCTATCCCAGAGCCCAGAACTGCACACAGTACTCCAGGTGTGGCCTCACCAGAGCTGAGTAGAGGGGCAGGATCCCCTCCCTTGACCTGCTGGCAACATCCTCCTGATGCAGCCAGGATCCCATTGGCCTTCTTGGCCACGAGGACACACTGCTGACTCATGGTTAACTTAGTGTCAACCAAGACTCCCAGGTCCCTCTCTGCAGAGCTGCTTTCCAGCAGGTCAAACCCTAATCTGTCCTGGTGCCGCGGGTTATTCCTCCCTAGGTGCAGGACCCTACACTTGTCCTTGTTGAACCTCATGAGGTTCCTTGAACCTCATGAAGTCTTGAAGTAACAGTCACCAGGGAGGACTAAGCTTTGTACATTCCTATTTCCTTTGTGTGTCTATGGGATTCATGTTTTCTATATCTCAATTACACATTCTGTGGAGTTGATAGATAGAAACACTGTGAAGTTTGCAAAGTTTTAGCTTTTATGCATCTTTTCTGCTTGCCTGGGAAAGGAATTGTACAACAACTGTTGCTTATTTTAGCAATGATGCATTATCATCACTCAATAAACAAAATGAACTATAAATGAAAGTCAGACAAATGCTGGCTAAGAAATAGACTCTAATTATGAACTGAAAAAAGAATAGAGCCTTTTATTAATTCCATAATTTAAAAGACTAATGACAAGCATAGCATTTTGTCAGAAATTTTGCTCTAATCCTGCTATCCTTGATAATGTAGCCACTTTCCATTAGGTTATGACATATCTTGTGTCATGCTTCTTAACATGACTGGAGGGAGGTGTAAGTTCAAATTTATATCTTACTAAAATGGAAATTAACGGCATGGCTGTTTCTGTAACAAAATTATAAGCGGCATGGAACTGCTTATAATATATAACCGAATACCACAGCAGTCAGGGTGTTTTAAGGATATGCCTTAACAAAAGATGTTATCAACATGAAATGTTATATTGGAATCATGTAGATTGCATGAATATACTATGAAAAGCATGTAGATACTATCAAAATGAGTCTCTTATCTCTTCAGAACACTTGCATGCGGCCTAACGTATAGTGCCCAAAGAGTATTTGAAAAGCTGCTTTATGAAGCATGCATGATTTGTTATCCATTACTAGAGAATTAAAAAAGAAAGAATGCCCCCAAAACAAAATTGGTTTCATGACACTAGTAAATACCTCACTTTGGAATCACAGGACTGTCTTCAGCTTGCATCAATGGCTGAATTGAGATTGGATGCATCATATAAGGTCTACTGTAAACTATTTTCTGCAATCTTAACTTGGGCTCTGTCAAGACCCTCCTGAAGCTGTAGTAAGAGGGGGCAAAGTCTGTCCATTCACAGCAAAGCCCAAAAGCAAATATCCATGTGATGCCTGCAGCTGGAAGGGAACTCTTAAGATTGGGAAGGACTTTTTTGCAATTGATCCTCCATGCAGTTTGAAGTCATTTGAGGTGCAGAATATCATAGCTCTGGTTCACACACGTTATTGATATACGTATGGTACATAATAATTACAGTACATGGCATATATTACCTATATAGTAAGATTCTGAGGAAGTTAAACCAGGGAAATATAAAAAAAGGAGGTAATGAAATCAAAAAAAGAAGCCTCACCTGAATTTTTGAATTTCCTCAGAAAAATAACAAAATAAACTGCCACTTGGTGCTAAATTAAGTGGTACAAAATTACAGGAAGTGAGGTTATGTTAGTTACACTGCACAGTGTGAAACCCTCAGTCTGTTCAAATTAAGGTGTAAAACCTTTATAGTTTTAGCCTTTATAGTTTTCCTAACATTATGAAAGTGTCCTAGACTAGCCACTTCCCAAGCGTGGCTATTGTCACTAGTGCCTGATCAAGGTTTTATATCATCTATCTTAAGGGTAGCTTTTTAATTGGGAAAATGGATTTTGTTGCTCAGCCCTAGCATGTCTCACACATTTACAGGCCCTCCCTGAACAAAATTTGGAAAATCCTGTGTTTGCCTGTTCGTAAGTATTAGTACATGTTTTATACTTAGCATTAAAGCTTCAGGAGAAGAAATAGTTAACACAAATATAACATTTCAGACGGTAAAGATTTCTCAGACAGGAAAGTATTCAGCATAGGTAACTGGAGGATAGATGGTTTTTTTCCAGTATTAAGGCTCCATCATTCGTTGTGTGATTCAGTACTTCAGAATCCTATGACCATCACAGGAAAACAATATTATTATCTCTGTTACAAGAAAAGATGATGGACTTACAGTCACTCTAAGGCCATAAAGTAAAAGAAGTCTATCAGGATTCTCTTTCACAAATATTTGAAAATATCTGAGCCTGCGCCATGTGAGACTACTCAAGTGTTTTACTTATCTCTAGAGAAGTAGAGCAAAAGTCAAGAGGACAAAAAGCCCTTCTCTAATTCAAGACCCAGGTGAACTACATTCCTCTGGGAGAACATTGGAGAATGGGGTGGTTTGGTGTCAAGTCTCGGGAACTACGAGAAACATGTAGAAATCTCTTAATTTATTTACCACTGGAATTAAGATATTCCTTCAAAGTGCAGATGGAGGCTCTGGATAATTTGTGGGAGAACAACTTTTGAAACTGGAAACTTGTACAAAAGGTGACGGGGAAGGGGTTGGGTTGCATTTTCAAGCTTGTTTGTCTGGCAGGGGAAGATTTTGCACGTTTCTTAGGTTCAGCAATCGAACTACAGAATAAGAAAAAACAAGTTGAATGCAACTGAGTTAACAGTCTGTGTTTCATAGGCTTCATACAGTGTAAACTGTATTTAGTAATACAGTGAAGTTCAGGGAATGGAATAAGAAAAGTGAGCTACAAATTTCAACACACACTTAAGTCCAACTGAATATCTATGGCTCTTACCTACGGCATTTTGCTGCTTTTGAAAGTCTTTCCTAGGCGACGTTTGCCTGGTTAATACACTTAGCGACACTCTAGTTAGATACTTGGGACCCATCAGTCCTTCTGTGTGCACAATTCCAATTAAATAGTGTTAGCTTGGTATTTCAGGGCATTTTTCCCAGTTAATACCATGAGATCGCTGACTCTGTCATATGATTTGATGTGTCCTGGTATTTTCCAATCTGTTCGGTCGTGCCACATAAGCAGCAATCACATAACCAGCTCTCTATGTGAACTGTAAGGTCCATGTTTGAAACCAATTCAGGGAAATTTAATAACTAAGACAATGTCGCAAATGTTACAGAAAAAATGGGTTGAGAGATCTGAGATTTCATCTTCAGACATTTTTGTGGGCTTATTTTCTGTAGGACAGAATGACTTCAGTCTCACGCCCTTTCTTACCAATATCCCAATTACTGAATTTTAAAGATTTCAATACAAAATTTAAAATAGACTGTTCCTACCTGCTCAAGTTTCCTGGAAGATGGACCCCTCATCCTCTACCCAAATTAAAGGCTTTATCTAATTTTCAGTTATTTCAAAACTAAAACTGCACTAAGTAATCTGGAGTTTTCTAGTAATAGAAATGACAGAACACTGAACCTAGCTGAGGCATTGGAAACATTTTTCTTCCTGAATTTAACATCAGTATAATCATGCCAGGGTTTTGGAGTGTACCATTGCACTTTCATTATTCATAATTTCGGTGGTTCTGAATTTCCCTGAAATGTAGTTTGCTAATCCAATGTTTCAAAAGTTGGGTCTGGAGTAAGAAACCAAGTTTTGAAGATTCATGGACAAATTTATGCCTGTTATTGAGCAAAAAGTTATCTAGCCTTGTTTTAATGTTTGTGATGAAATATCTACTATATAGGTATATATCCTATATAAGCTATATAAATTTTTATAGTTGTTATTCATTGTTCCTAATCAAACAGTAAAATGGTGAAATTTGACTAGTTCTGTAATAGGATTTCGTACTTAGGCAAAAGTGTCTTAGTTTAGGGACTAATCAAATTAAAATGTCAAAAAAACTTCCTAAAACTAACCAAAAAATAACAGAACATAAAGCAGCAACTTGAATTAATTTCATTCGGTAATGCATGCAGTATACATAAAGCAAAAGCAATATATGTAAAACTGGCAACTTGAAGAAAGAATACACAGATTGACCACAACAGCAATATAAAGTTAGCAGCAATAAGCTGCTTTCTGTGGGCAGCACGCCTGACTAAGATCAGTGCTTGTACTGAGCAAAACCAGAGCAAAAACAAGAGCACAATGCATGATGTGTGCAACTAAACATATTCACAGGGCTTGAAAGAGGCCTGCTATCCCAAGATTTCACCTCAAGATCATGTCTAGAAGACAAATGATGATGAAGCTACAAAAGATTACCCCTGAAGGCAAAAACATTTCACAGATCTTGTTTTTAAAATAAAAAATCCAGTACTAGTTTTTAAATATGTTTCAGTGTCTCTCTTAAGCATTTATATGGGATTTATACTACACAAAACACAAATTTATTTTAAGTAGTTTGAGCCTGGAGAAACTTAGACAGTAAGGACTGAACAACTTTAGTCTTATCTTGAGTAACACATAGATAAGATGGTAATCACACTGAGGTAAAAAGAAGGAATGCCAAAAGAAGGTGAGAAATCAAGCCTTGGTGGGAAACGCCCCACTAAGCAAGCAGCCACAAACTCAGTTCTGTCTGAAGGCAAGGGTATTGCCCAGGCTCACAAAGTGATGCTGAAGCTAAGCTTTTCAGACAAGACAAAGCATGCGTTTTTGTATGTGAATATAAGAACAGCAAGAACTAAACTTGCCACTGCAATGTTCTCATACAACAGTATTTTAAATAGAGGAATTTACTGTGAATACAAACAGTTCACAATGTCAGACTCTAAAAGAACAGTAATAATTTCTGTCATTTGAGATGCATGCACAGCTACAGGGCTGTTAACTCAGAGCAACTTCTCATGGGTAATGCTTCCACCTTGGTTCAAATTTCTTACTAAGATGATGCATTTAAGCTGCATTAACTGGAATGCAGATACCTAAGCAAAGAAAATAAAAAATGGACCTTCTGGTATTCCCGATCAAGTGCTTCTTTCCACCAGATGGCTGTGCTGCCATCCAGAGGGACCTGGACAGGCTGGAGAGTTGGGCAGAGAGGAACCTCATGAGGTTCAATAAGGACAAGTGCAGGGTCCTGCACCTGGGGAGGAATAACCCCAGGCACCAGTACAGATTAGGGCTTGACCTGCTGGAAAGCAGCTCCATGGAGAGGGACCTGGGAGCCCTGGTTGAGACCAAGTTAACCATGAGGCAGCAGTGTGCCCCGTGCTCTAGGTGTCCCTGTTTGAGCAGCAGGTTTGGACTACATGACTCTAGAGGTCTCTTCCAACCTCAACCATWGTGTGATTCTGTGCTCAAGTGCTTGCAAATGCCAATGCGCGGTCACACAGGAAGCTCAGGGCACTCAGCATTTAAAATGAATGTTTAACACCAGCAAGCATGAAGTTGAAAACATGACAAAATTAAACATGGAAAATTTAGTTTATGAATCAGAGAGAAAAAAAAAAAAAGCAGTATATACTCAAAAGAAAGTCAAATAGAAGCATGATGATCAATGTATGTAGATTCATACTATATCTGTGCTTTAGCCTGTTCTCTGCTGCCAGCAATATTCCGAGGGGAGTATCCAGAGGAGTGCAGTACTGGAAAAGAAGTGGGAAAGTGTGCTTGTGTTTTTTGAGATTTCTGAGATTAAAGTTCAAGTGTTACTTGAAGATATATCTTAAAATGCAGACTATTACGTTTCCAACTTTTATTGCAGCACTCTTAGTGTGGGAGCTAATGCCTTCTATGCTAAGGCCTAAGTTCTTCTCCACAAGGAGGTATCCAAATATGCCTCTTAAATCTATCTGCCCTTCTCACAGTTCTTGATTWTACTGCATTTTGGTAGGAAGATCTTGCATATTTTTGCTATTGGTAAGTCTCACGTGTTTCAAAATACACTTTTTAAAAACTGATTGAGGTATACTTTTGGAGGAACTAAGTGAAATCCTAACCATCCTGAATAACGCTAGGAATTGTTTATTTGCAGATATTTGCCAGAATTATGTCAATAGATTTTTCTATTTGGATTTGTGTGGGGGGGTTTTGTTGTTGTTAAGTGTGGAACTTACATATGTGCAAATGTTAGAAAAATATCACTACAAAGAGTCATTCTTCTGGAGGTTTTTTTTCCCCTTCTTTCTTATAATCCTCTTTGTAACTCCAAATAATTATATTTTCCTGTTCATTTTAATAACCATTACTTTTCCAAATATTATAATRGGCGCCAAATATCCTACCAGAGATATTAAATGCTTTCAACTATTGCACTTGCCTTCACGAAGAGCCAGGCAAGTGCTTTGCTAATATTAATGTTACTACTTTAGAACTGGAAGTTATTAATGGTTATGCTAAAATCCCATCTGATAATGCAGACATTGGGACAAGCTCACGTGTTCAAGTCTCAAAACATTTTTCATACGCATTTGYGTCTTGAAGAGTTTACAAAACTCTTGTGGGTTGATAAAAGCAGTTTCTACAGATCATTTCTCTCTCTCATCCGCTCTCATGGCAGTAAAAGATACCTGACGTAAGGGACAGGCAGCATGCCTGAGCCTTGAGGTTCCTGTAACAATAGTAGCTGTTCCTTTGTGTCCTTCATGCTCTTTGAAATAAAACTGAAATGCCTGTGATGTCATTTTTTCCAGTTTCTAAGCCACATTTTCCAACCCTTATGTTATATTAAAATATTTACATGGTGTAAGCCATACATTTACGTGCTTTTGAGATACAGGAGTGATCCTTTTTCTCCAAGGTAGATGCCTATGGCTACTTTATCAAAGCAACTTTTCTTCACAACTGAGATCAAACTGATTTTTTATTAGGAAATGCTTTCATAGTTTTTAACTAAGTTATTTGTTTTTATTTCCCAAGCTAAAAAGGACGTGTTAAAAATCTATAACCCTTATTCTATTTCTGAGTTTACGACTAAAAACGACAAGAGTCCTCACAAAGCAAGATATTAAAGGGAAGCAAAATAAGTGCAAATAAGTCAACATTATGCAGTACTAATAGAACATTACCATACATGTCACTCTTACCTATCGATTTTTTATTCTGTCAGGATAGAACTTCATCTGCTTACATATATTATGAGAGCTGCTTCTATTGTTTAAAACAAACCTCAAAATCAAGTAAAAAAATGTCTACCTCTGTGCTTTTGATCTCTGAAATAAGAAATATAGCTAAAATTCTCAAATCTGTGGACAAACAACTACCATTGTCAATTAAAAATATAAGCCAAAATGCATACTAAATAAATTAGTATGGAATTAAAAAATATATCCATGGACAGATGACTATTCTTGCTCATGAGGTGGTGATCTTAAATTCCGCRTTTAAACTCTACTGGATTCCCTCAACTCCTGCATAAGGTATCAGCATTCTTGMCATAGGGTAAAGAACGAACACTGATTGCAGATTACTAAAGTAGCCCTCCTAACATTATGGGTTTTAGCATAAGCAGAACAAGGAATATACATCTTAGTTTACCAAAAGGTGAAGGGAAAAATGCAAAGAGGTGATTTGCAAGAAGAGTTTTTTGTAGAGTTAGTGCTCCATCAAAAATTTTATCTGTAGGACAACACACTTCTTCCAGCTGAAAGCTTTTGCTGGTTTTGGCTATTTAGCCTATTTCTAATGAAGAAATGWCATCAAGTCTTTCATCAAGGAAATCTGTAAAGAAAAACAAATTTATCAGCTTTAGTAAGCAAGGAGCATAATCCAATCTCTGTAATTTGGGCAAGTAATTTTCACCTAAACTTTAGGTATGTAACTACGTGTGGTTCCTCATGGTGTGGACTTGCTGCTCTCATTTCCTTCCCATAGAAACTAGGTAGGTAGAAGAAGGAGGAACAAGAGAGGATGGAAGTGGAGGCTCAACAGGTCTTGTCTCAACATGGAATTGAAACATGCACAGAGTATTACCAGGATCTGCAGGTTAGGGAATGCATCCAGTGCTCATTATGGACTTTTTATACAACTAATATGGGATAATAAATACAATCATGCACTTAAATTCCTCATACACAGGAAAAAGAGTCTTTAAAAATCTCCAGAGGGAGAGCCCTTGTCATTGTGCGTAGGTATTTAAGAGTTATCCAATGAAGAGAAAAAATGTGCCTCTTCAGGCATCTCACATGAAAATTTACACAAGATTTGTCGCTGTGACCAGTGTCATTACATCATTTTGATAAGCTTCTTATAATTGAAGCCCTCTCAGAACAGAGGATAGAGCGTATCAAAACAGACCTATGTAAATRCACTATAAATAACATTTGGAGCCCGTTTTTATCTAGTTACCAAGTGTAATGGTATTTCTGATGTCAGCAGTGTACTCAAACCTACCTCCACCTCCTTTTAATACTGAAGAAGTGGGCAACCAAATAACCAAGTGTCTGAGTGTAGGAAATGAACATTTATTGTCYTGCTGTGTCTTGAGAATTCACTTCATCATCCCGGGGTGATTATATCAGAAAAGCCAATTTTCATTTTTCARATTACTTAAGATTACCACAACTGGCATTCTGCACAACGCCTGCACCCTGGCGCCCTGTTCCCTCCTAACTTCAGCAGCTCCTGCTCCCTGATCCTTCCCTCTTTTCCAGCCTTACTCCAACTCTCTCTCAGCCTTCTTCCCAACTTTCCGGTTCCACTTTTCACTACTTTCCTGACACTTCTCCATGTCTCCTGCATTTCCCTTTCCCCAGAATGTCCTTGGACCTTCCATATGAGTCTTACTAGGCAACAGACAAACATTTGCTTCCTCTGGAGCTGTATTTTTTTCTGACAGACCAGGTGACTGGCAGATGCTCCGAGTGGGTATGGGCAAATATGGACTAATTTTCAGTTTATTGTGGAAGGCTACTTGAATTTCTTGTATGAATCCAGCCACAAATATTCATTCAACTTTGAAATTTGATCTGAAACTTCTTCCCCTCTTTCAAATTTGCTTGAAATGACCTAAAAGACTGTGCACAGAACAGCATAACTAACTGTTTTTTTTCGGACACCAGGCCTAAAAGAAGAAAATACGGAAACATTATTTTTAAGTATTATTAACTTAAATACGCTTATSAATAAATACAATGGAAGCAACTGATTAAAAATACATTTAACATTTTAATTAAGAGGAAAAATGTAAATAACAAACACTCAGAAAAGGCCTACAGGAAGAAGCAGATGAAACTAAATCATCTTTAAGGAAAAACTGAAAATTGATCCCTAAGCTATTCAAAATGATTTTGAATGGTTCAGTCCACCACACTTCATTTTTATTTGGTAAAGACTCGCTTCTTTTGACCATGACTTGAAATCCAAGGAGTCTGAAGAGCGGAATCTCTTGCTCCAGGGCACCTTCTGTGCTCAGATACTGGAACWTAGCTGGGACTGCCTGAGCACTGGCAAGTTATCGGCAGGGCAAACCACAGGGGAATCAAACGGTTCAAATTTGCAACTAAGAGCGTCAGAAATTATACTTCCAGTTCCCATCTCTAGGATGATCTAAATCCAGTGAAATGAATCGAACCGCAGGTTTGACATAACCGTTTTCCTGAAGTCGAGCAGCCCCGTCCTTGGCTAAGTCAACCTTGCTCATCCCTTCCGTCACCACGGTGGGCAGAGGGCTCAGGCGGCGCCCGCGGGGTGACCTTCCCGTACGGGGTCGCGCCGTTAACCATGCTCAGCGCCGTTTGCGCACCGGTATCCCCACGCCCAACGGGTCCCCGGCGGCGGGGGCTGCGCGCGGCTCCGCCCCGCCCCCTGCAGGGCCACGCCGAGGGCCCCGCCC
>NW_020455888.1:3906399-3913401 GCF_003342845.1 Nothoprocta perdicaria | reverse complement strand
GGCGGGGCCCCGCCCCTTCCCCTCCCCCTCTGACGGGCGGGCGCGGCCGTTGGGCGCCATTGCTGGGGGCAGGGCCCTCACGGACGCCCTCGCTAAATGGCTGCTTCGGCGTTTGGCCGGGCTCTCCGCTCCGCTGCCGGGGAGGGAGGGCGGCGAGCCCAGCGGCAGCTTGTTCCTCCGCCTCGGCCCGCGGAGCGGAGCTAGGGGCGGGCGGCGCGAGGGCGGGCGGCCCGGCTCTGCTCTTGGCTGCTTGCTCGGCCAGGGGGGCTCGCATCCTGTCGAGCTTTTCAGCAAAGGTGCAAAGTCAAGACCTCTTGATCTGTGCTTTTATTATTATAAAATTATAGTTATTATTACCATGAAATAAAGGCAGCGAGACACAGTCTGTGCTTTATTTATTATTAGGAAATACTTTCCAAAGTGCAGGCTGGAAAGAGCAGCAGATTGTGTCACTTCTTTTGGTTGTGTTTGTTAGTTTTACCTTTAAATATATCTTAGTAAAAAAGAGGTTATTTTAGGGTTCAGTGCCACGGTGACCTGGGTGAAATCTGGTGGCCTGTGTCACTGTTGTGTAAGGTCAAAATGTACCAGGTCTGGTTGTGTGCTGGARAAACCCTTTCTTTGTTTTTCTTTGGCTGTAGGTTCCTTAAAAAGGAAAATTAAAAAAATATTTCAAGTGGTGGCTTGTGCTGGCAGCTTTTGTTGTGTCCCTGCAGCTACAGGGAGGGTCTGTTGCAGTGAGAGCTGCTATAGTTTGAAAGCAGATTCCCATCCCATCCTTAGGCRGTATGAGTGTGTATGTCCTAAATGCAGGGGAATTAAAGGATATACTGCCTTTAATTTCATGTTCTCGTAAGTGTTCATAACACGGCCGGGTCTGTGTTATGTTGGGGCCACTAAGGGCTTCGTGTCACAAATGTTGGTTACGCTACGGAAAGCTGGGCCCGGGCTATTGCCTTTAGTGTAACCCAGACTGCGTCTGTAAAATGGCCATGGGAACTTCAGCAGATTAGTACCATTTGGTATGAAATCAAATAATTTAATAGATATGAAAATTTAATATGAATTCTTTAGGTAGTCAGATAAGCAAGAGCTATGCAACTTGGTACTTTTGTTGCTCTAAAAAAGAGTTTCAAGGGTAGTTTATATAATATTTTTAAGATATATTTAAACATATTAATAAGTACTTATGGCATATCCACAGATTGAATGTAACTTGTGTTCAGCTAGTTAACTTGTAACTTGTGTTCAGCTGTACTACTAGTTAAACCTGGGTAGTTAGGAGCTTAAGTTGTGGTGAAGATTCGGCCTAACTGCGTTCTTGTGTCTGAGGTCAATGTCTCTGTTATTAGCTGGGAGAAAAACAGTTCATGATCTMAGTTAAAAGTTCTACATTACATTATTTCCATTTTCTATCTTTGCTTCCTCATAATTCGTATTTTGTATTCTTCCCTGTTTTTACTTGTTCTTAGCCATAAAAATACATTTTGCCAAGCTTTCTTTGTCATTGAGTACTTTAAATTCCTAACGGTGTCTTTCATTATTATTTTCTCTGTTCTGCTTTCTTTTTAGAAAGACTGCTATCCTTAATACTTCTCTTGATAGTGGATTGTAAGAACTTCTGGGCAGGAAACAAGGCCAAACTTGACAGGAACCTGTGAATATTTGTGAATTGTAGGAGTATGTGCCTTTATAAAATCCTGCTCAGTATTTATTTTTCATTATAGTTTGCCACAAATCTAATAGCAGTATTGGAATCATTTTCCATTTATCAATCGTGTTTCTGTAAGYTGCATTTTTATATGTAATGTAGACAGCACAGAAGTTCCATATGACTCTTAATACAAAATATACTGAGTGACGGAAGCTCTGTAGTACATGAAYCATCTCTGTTATCAGTTTCCTTGAAAATCTATCCCTTCACTTTTTTTTAATTATAATTGAAAATTTGGAACATAAGAATGTCAGTGTCTTAAGAAAAATATAATTATTACCTACATAGCAGACATTAAAAAAAAAAAATTGTTCAAGCTACATTGTTAATTGTATTTAGTTACTTAGCTATGTGCCAGAGCCTTGATGATGAAGCTCTGCCTGCATACTTCAACATCCTCCTCCCTTCAGAGCCTGCGCTGGAGTTAGCTGTCTTCAAAGCACACGCTGGAATTCTGTGTTACGGTATTACGGGGCCCATGGCGCTGGGACGCTCACGTTCATTCCCAGCTCTCCGTACCTGTAACACCTTTTGCCTCACGCCAAGCCTGAAGTGTTGTCTGAAATGTCAAAGTTTGCTCTGACAGTTGAATCATGAGTGTGGCTGSTGCGGTGCCAGGAAAATAGATGAGCCCTTGCATAATACAACTGCTTACTGCATTAACTAATTAATTAAGATTAATAAAGCAATAGCAAAAGTTAATGGAGCAGTAGTGCCAAGTAAAACACTGCTTGGACATGAGCAGCAGTAGCAATCATAGGTGCGAATGACCGCTTAGCAGTTGTGTGTTTTCCACAGCTGCTCCCTTGGCTGGTGCCTGGAGGGAACCCCTCATGTTGGCCCAGATGTGGTAAGAAGGGGATTGTGCCCACAGTGCCCCAGACCGGAGCGTGGGGCATGATGTTCTGCTGTGGGGGCTGGTGTTCCCATCTAGCAGCCAGGCCTACTGGTGGCTGCGCTTCCTCTTGTCATCTAGAATGCTTTTTCTCAAGTTCTCACAGCTGCTGCTTTCCTCCCACATAACCTCCCAAATCATAATGTTCATACTGGGGCTAAGCAGCATCATGCTTATCCTCAAGCAGGTCTTGGTTTTAGGGGCTGGCAGGTGGGTGGGACTKACGACTCCTGAGTCACTTTGGTGTCTGTAGAGCCCCCCTGTACTTCACGAGCTTCAGGACATCCGTGACATGCAATGGTGGCTGCCACTTTCTTCACAAAAGAAGGAGGTGGTGTGTTTCTATTTGCATAGTCAAGCGATTAGTCCCTTCCAAAATGTAGAGAATAAAGAYTCTGTTTCTCAACTGTTAGAAAGTCTTTAGCAACTGTTTTCTACCTTGCGTAATTTCTGATGAGCAACTTTTGTGAGGTTAGTATTTTTTCCTGCTCTATTTTTGCAAAAATGATTTGGGATTCATTGCTCAAGTAAGAGGAAGCATGTGTGATGGAAGGARCTTGAATGTATAATTTGGAGATGAAGTCCTGCTTGCAGAACTAGGAAGACACATATCTCACAGAACTGGAGGATGGTTGCTGGGTAAAGCTCTCAGAACATTGCTCCTCTGTACTTTTCGGCACGAGTGTCAGCAGGTTATCATGCTTGTTTCCTCTTTCTTGGCCTAACTAAGCCTGAACTGTTTCTATACACAGCACAGCTTCAGCAAGGAGGGGAGAAATAATCTGTCATCAGTTGTGCACAGTTCTCCACAAAAATGATTTTCTTCTTTTCTATGCCCATTTTTTTTTTCTTTATCTTATGGGAGAGCTGATATAAATTGCATTAGACCAAACTTGGAAACTGAGCCCATTTCCTCAGCATCCCGGATAGCTCTAACCAGAGGGTTTTATGAAGACATAACCCTGCTTTCTTTGAATAAGAGTTTTTGCTAACTCCTATTCCAAACTCAAAAGACAGTTTATAGACACTACTAAAAACTGGGGAGAAGCATCGGTAAGTTGAATGTTCCTGTATCTAACTCTTCTGGGATTTGGTGTTGTGACACCCTACTACCTCTCATGAGTCACCATCTGAAAACCAGTGTGATGAATAAGCACTGAAAAAAAGAATTTTATGACGAGACACAGGTTAACTGTATTTTTCAAGGTAATTATGGTAAGAGTTACTACTACTCTGAAGTTTGTAATTTTGGCAAGGTATAAGTAAAATATATCTTAGTACCTATGTGTGAAAGCTATTTTGACATTCATAATACAACTAGATACAACTACTGTGCCTTGAAGATGACACCAGAACAAATGCAAATGCACCGGGGTCAGAAGTTTGACTACAGTTTAGAGCAGGTGAGATTTGGCATCTAAGAAACACRGTTAACTTGTTTGAAGGTGGAGGAAATGTTCTAATGGTGAGCAGATAAGTGATGAGCTGGCATCCGTTCTGAAGCAGCGGAGGATGGGGTAACCCAAGAGGATAATTCGCATGCTGCAGTAGGAGCAGATGTCAATTAAGACAGCTTGTCTGGCCTTTCGGGTGCCAGATCTGGAGCATGTGTTGACAGTGTAGGCTTGTCTGACAGCCTGTTTGAGAAATTCAGTGTTGCCTGACATAATAATTTGTTAGAAAGTGGAGAGTTTTGCTGTAGGCATAGTGAACTGAAAGAAAAAAAAATACTTTTAATCATTTGACCAAATGATAGTACAATTTTATGTTAAAAACAGTACATGTCACTTTATGCTGTCTTTTTATTTTTTTTCTAAGTCGGAACTCCACTACAGAAGTGGTTGCCTTTGCTAAAAGTGAAGTGCAATAGAATTTTCATACTGGAATATCTAGAGTAATGGGCTACAGTACTTTAAAACTGTGGTATGTGTGGTTTGTCTCCCAAAACATTTTGCCTTTGACTTTTTCTTCAAGGGAGTTCCTTTCTTTTCTTTGTCTCTTGCCTAGGTGTAGCACTTTGCTAGTGCAGCCTATGACTTTTGACCCCAGAAATCAATTCAGGATTCTTCACCTGGGAAATATTTCTGTAAATTAATAAATATTTGGGAGACTCTGTTGGCAGTGCCCTAATGAAGGGTCCTGATGCAGGAACCCTTCAAAGACAGATGGGACTTGGGGATTTTCTGTACCTCCTTTTATATCATGGGTGTTACCGCTGGGTGCAAAGTGACCACAAGTTAAAGGCCATATTTTCCTGTTCATTGTTCATAGCATAAAAAGCTGTTAAAAATACTTAGTGAATCTATTATTTTTCTGCACTAGTGTGAGTTTGTTTTTTAAAAAGTGAAATACTAGAATTTTAGTAAGGGTCATGTTGCATTATTTTCACGTCCTTGGGTATCCTTTTGCTCAGTCTTTTGAGCTATTTAATCACTGAGCGGGGGGAAGGCATATGCTTTTTGTTCTGCACTTTGAAGTTAGCATTTTCAGATTTTTTAAAATATATTGTACTGTATTCATCCTCCAACAAAGCATAGATTAGCAAAGGCTTAGCTAAAGCAAAGCTTAGCTATATTTACTAAAATATAAGGTAGGTTTTAGAAATGCATRGAGAAATGAGACCAGTGTTATGGTGGCATTGCAAACAGAAATGGAGGAGAGATAAAAATAGGCTTATTTTTATGTGTGTGTGCTTGTAAAACCAAAATTAGAGATAATTTTAAAAAAGAAAAAAAAGAAAAGAGATAAAGAAAACAACCCCAGCTAGCGTGTTTATCTTACCTGCTTTACAAGGGAAAGTTAGGTGTCCATCTTTATTGGGCCTCTTTATTTGGGCAAGGGTTTTGTGGGACGAGGTCTGTGGCAAAATTCCCTTTGGAAGTATTTTATCCTCAGTATAGAGWGCACACACAAATCTATTTTGAGAATAAAAGGCTCCTTTGTGCTCTAAATGCTCTTTCAGCAGGATTTTGTGTGCGATCCTGTGTGGCTCCCTCCACCGGCCCCTGTGGGCGAAGCCACGAAGACTTGCAGAGAACTTTTGCACAGAGCTGCTTTTGAGAACAGAGGAGCCCCACCAGTGGAGCAGGAGCAAAACATGATATTTGTTCATTTCCATACAAAAGCCATTGTTTCTACATCTACTCAGCACTTCAGAGAATTTTATCTAAATGAGTTTTAATATCACTGAGAAGAGTAAAATAGTAATTTTTCATTTGGAGGGTAGTAATTTGTCACTAGTGGTTCTACATTGCATTAACTATCAGCACAATTGGCTCTATTGAAACTTTCTGCAATGAAAGCCATAAGATAACAGATAAATTTAGAATTGTGTAATTTTCTCATAACTTTTCGCTTGGGAGTCTTTCTGCTTCCAGTATATGTTGTGGTCTGGCAGCGACCAGCGCGGCTAACCCTGACCTCTGCGTGTTCTATATGGGCTTGTGCATTTTTGCCACATTCTTCCAGTTTAAATTTAGATTTGCTGGCAGCTATTGTGCCTATTGCAACAAGCGTTATGGGCAAAACATTGAAACAAACACGGCTTTTATCACAGATATTTTTGCTGAATAAGTTTAGTGAAGAACACTCAAAATCTGAAAAGCAGGGTGCAGAAGCTTTTGGTCCAAAAAGCCTAAGCAATTGAATGTCTGGAATGTATTTACTTCTCAATCAGAGGAAAAGAACAAGTTAGTGTTTAGATGATGGACCTCAATCTTATGCCCTTTTTACCTCTGTCTGTTGACTGGTAGTAATCAAATCTCAATTTGCATGTGTGCTTATAACAAAAGCATTAAATTTACTGTTAAGAAAACAGGCTGCAACTCCTGTAAGAAACAGCAGCCTATAACTAAATTATGTATTTGGCTGATGATTAAATATGTCTCAGTAAATACTATACAACTGGGTTAATTGTTCAGATACTGTAGCTACCTGAAGCTGCATTAGTAACCATTTTATATGGAAGCACATAGAACTTGCATATTATTCTCTGTGCTAAATATAAAACGGTTCAGTTGTATTCCTTGATGTCTAACCTGAGCATATGGCAGTGGACAAATCTTCCTGACAAGGAAATAGTCTTTCAAAACTTGCACTTTTTTTTTTTCTCCAATGTACAACATGGTCTTTGTTGACAAGGTCACTTTGCTTTGAAAGACTTTTTAAAAAAGATATTCTCTTGTCTTATTTTTCACTGTTGTTCGTATGTCTAAGGGTATTCCAAGATAATACTAAAAAAAAAGCGTTCATAGAATCATAGAATGCCGAAGGTTGGAAGGGACCTCAGAGGTCATCGAGTCCAACCCCCCTGCTCACGCAGGGTCACCTAGAGCACGTGGCACAGGGCTGCGTCCAAGGGGGTTTTAAAGATCTCCAAAGAAGGAGACTCCAC
>NW_020455888.1:3882943-3905549 GCF_003342845.1 Nothoprocta perdicaria | reverse complement strand
ACACATCTATCCCACACCTTTGGAGCTTGCCCAGGAGGATGCTGTGAGGGACAGTGTCAAAAGCCTTGCTCAAGTCCAGATAGACCACATCTACTGCTCTGCCCTCATCTATCCAGCTAGATATTCCTTCGTAGAAGGTGATCAGGTTAGTCAAGCAGGATTTCCCCTTGGTGAATCCATGCTGGCTACTCCTGAGCACCTTCTTCTCCTCCATGTGTCTGGAAACACACTTCTTGTGTGTACAGGATCCATGTTCCTGYAACACACTTATTTTTCACACTTTTTTCGTATTTTAAAGGCTATTTTTCATCCTTTTCTGGTATTTTGAAGGATGAAAAGAACCACATTCCCATGCACTACTGAATGACAGTGGTTCCAACAGATATGGGAGACTTTGAGAGTGTATGGAAAGGAGTGTTCTCCCAATATACCTTTTTTTATGAAAAAGGAATGGATAAAATAGTCCATAACTCATAAAACACTTGGTACTCAGACTTTTCTTTCCAAAGGACAGTGTATAAAAACTTCCAAGAATGCTCCAACCCTACTGTTTTTGTAGTTACTATGGACAAGATATGCTGATAATAAAAAGCTATTCGACCTGTCACACTTTGATAGTATGCAGCTTAGTTACTTGGTATAAATACTGAGGAATTGTGTACTTCCAAACAAGATTTGACAGAATTTATTCTCATACTAGAAGTCCTACTGTGCAAGCTCTATATTTTTAAATGTAAGTAGCATGTTCTTGCTGTTCAGCAGGAATTTCAGGCAACCTTTGGAATATATAGCCGATCAGCTTTTGTTCTAGATGTCGCTTTTGTGCCAGTTTTCTAATTAATGAATGTAATTTGTTAACTAGGCCCATTTAGCTTTATATTAAAGGATAATGAAAACCCATCTTTTTTCCTCATCTGCTTAATTTAATAGACACAATTTAGAATGCTACTGAACTAGAAAAAGCAAAATTTAATGGGAAGTAGGGGACTTGTAGTTGAGGGGAGCTCTTTAAAGCTTGTATTTGTAAGAAATGGCTGTGCTTTGAGTTCTATATAGAAAAAAGCCATTAAGAACTGTTGTTTGGACACTGTACTGAAAAATAGTAAAGAAGTATTGATAAAATAGGAAAGTATTTGTCAAGATAAAGGCCAAGTGTTTCTCAGCAGGTGGAGTTAGGTAAGGATTATTTAAGTAAAATGCACACACACAAGTCTGTGGTCCTGACAGGATACATCACAAGTACTCAGGGAGCTGGCAGATGCCTTTTTGAGGCTGTTCTCAATCATTTTTGAAGGTCATAGTGATCACAAGATGTGCCACAAGGCTTGGAAGAAAGTAAATGTCACTCCATCTTCCAAAAGGGCCAGGAGGACTGCAGACCAGTCAACTCACCTTGATCCCTGTGAAACTTGTGAAGCAGATAATCCTGGATACCATGGCTAAGCATATGGAAGATAAGATGATGATTGGGATTCAGTCACAGTCACCATCAGAAAGTTAGCATACAACACAAAATTCAGGAAGCGGTTGATACTCCAGATGGTTGTGCAGCTGTTCAGAGGGACTTCCACTGACTGGAAAAACACAGCCAACAGGAACCTGATGAAGTTCAATAAAGGGAAGAGAGACCCAGTCAGTGATAGAGGAGTTCCTGGAGGGGATGCTCAGGACCTGGGCAACCTGGTGAACAAGTCAAATAAGGACCAGTGTGCACTCGGGGTAGAAAACATCCACGGTATCCTGGGCTGCAATAGGAAGTGTGTTACCGGGGGTCAAGTGAGATGATCCTTCCCCTCTTCCGAGCCCTAGTGAGGCCTCACYTGAGTGCTGGGTCCAGTGATGGGACCCCCAGTATGAGACAGATGTGGACAAACTGAGTGAGTCCAGTGAAGGGTCACAAAAATGAATACAGCTTTGGAGCATCTGTTGAGTGAGGAAGGGCTGAGAGGGCTGTGAGTCTTCAGCCTGGAGGAGGCAAGACTGATAGGGCATCTCACCTCTGTGTATAAATATCTGAAGGGAAGGAGTRAAGAGCATGGGACCAGACACCCCGCATGGTGCCCAGTGATGGGGTGAGAGGCAACAGGCAGAAAGTGAAATACTAGAATGTACTCTCTGAATATAAGGAAAAACTTACTTATTGTGAGGGCAATTTAGCGCTGGCACAGGTTGCCCAGAGAAGTTGTGGAATCTCCATCATTGRAGAAATTCAGGAGCCACCTGGATAGGGTCCTGGGCTGCTTGCTCTAGATGACCCTACTTAAGCAGGGCATTAAGCAGGACATCTCTGTAGCACCCTTCCAAATCTCAGCTTTTCTGTCATTCTGTGAAATGTCACTATAATTTAGTATTTCTTAAAGATGTTGTGAAATTTCATCTTCAAGTTTTCTTTGGAAAATACTAAATTAAAGTGCCACCACCCTAAATATAGGTGTTAACTACTGTTTTCTGCCATGGAGCAGAAAATGGCCCATTTGCTCTCATGATATCTCTTCAAGGCTACTTTTTAAGGAAATGTAAATCCAAACTTCAAATTTTTACATGTAACACTGAAAGGAAACATATTTTACTCATTTCTATATGCAATCATCTCAGAATTAATTAGCACAAATTAGTAAGAACACATACTTATTGTCAAATTTGAGGACYGAGAGCTTCATATTAGATTTTAGAGTGCTGTGCTGATTGTCGCTATTGTTTGGGTTGAGTGATTGGTTGATTGATTTTTCTGAGCATTACAGAATCACAGAATCACAGAATGGTTGAGGTTGGAAGGGACCTTTGCAGATCATCTAGTCCAACCCCCTCCTCCAGCAGGGACACCCAGAGCACGGGGCACAGGGYGGCATCCAGGCGGGTTTGGAAGATCTTCAGAGAAGGAGACTCCACAGCCTCCCTGGGCAGCCTGTKCCAGGGCTCTGTCACCCTCACAGTGAAGAAGTTCTTCCTCACATGGAGATGGGACTTCCTGTGTTCCTGTGTTGCAACTTGTACCCATTACCCCTTGTCCTAGCACTAACCACCATCAAGAAGCGTTTGGCCCCAATCTCCCTGCATTCTCTCCCTCAGGATATTGATCAGATCTCCTCTCAGTCTTCTCCAGGCTAAACAAACCTAGCTAACTTAGACTTTCCTCATACGATAGATGCTCCAKTCCTGTAATCATCTTTGTTGCCCTCAACTGGACCCTCTCTAGAAGCTCCACATCCCTCTTGTCCTGGGGAGCCCAGAACTGCCCCCAATACTCCAGGTGCGGCCTCACCAGAGCTGAGCAGAGGGGCAGGATCCCCTCCCTTGACCTGCTGGCAACATCCTCCTGATGCAGCCAGGATCCCATTGGCCTTCTTGACCACGAGGGCACTGCTGCCTCRTGGTTAACCAGGTGTCAACCAGGACTCCCAGATTCCTGTGCACRGAGCTGCTTTCCAACAGATCCACTCCTCRTCTGTCCTGATGTCTGGATTCTTTAGTATGGCAAAAATCAGTGCATTAGCAAGCAGTATGTAGAATGTTTACTTYGTCTAGGAGTATTATAGTCATATATCAATATGCACATTTCCTATAAAAGTTCATCTCAATAAGAAAGGATCCATCGTGAGAAGCATCTTTTGATATTCACTTGCTGTGGAAAAGGTTATATTTAAAATTAAGATTTAAATTTCACTGTTTTGGGAAAACTAAATTTTGGGAAAACAATAAAGTAGTCAAAWTGTGTGTTTTAAATAATTTAAATAGAGCTTTGATACACAGCACTTTTAGCAGGATTTCAATAAAATACTCAAATATAGATTGGGAAATAAAAGAAAACCACAAAGATTTAGAATATTAAAGAGTGAGCATTTAATTTCTGTGCTATGCTCTGAAATGAAATTATATCTATAAAGACAAACTATCCCCTTTGGAAGGAATATGGTCCTGTAAGTAATATGGCATTAGGAGTCTGAAGATCCAGGACTCTGTGTCCCRTGCTCTGGGTGTCCCTGYTGGAGCATGGAGGTTGGACTCGATGATCTCTAGAGGTCCCTTCCAACCTCAAACATTCTGTGATTCTGTGACTCTGTGACCATATTCTTAGTTATTCTGATGAAGATGAGCAAATATGTGTCATCACAGCACTCGTGTGAGCCTCCTGGGTTCTATTTGTACAGCTTTGTTCTGTGATAGTGCATAAATTATGCACTSTGTGTGTCCCACGTGCTACTCCCTCAGAAGGAAACAGATTAACACAAAGATTTATCAGGTGAGAATAATAATAGTATTTATCTAGCTCCCCTAGGTAATTTGGAGCATTGATACGATACTCCTAGAGATTTTGGAAGGATAGCAGTGTAATATTAGTGTTTGTAAGCTCAGTCTATTAAAATTGATTGCTATAAAATGATCTCTGTGCAAAAGTGATGTATAATTCATGAAAATAAGAAAGATGAAAGAAGCAAAGGAGCTTCAGGACAGAGGCTAAGCTCTGGACTYGCAGCTGCCCTCAATGACAGGGAGGTCAGTGACTACTTTGCCATGGATCTTTAGAAGTGATTTGAATAAGAAAAATGAGGTATTTGGGGCCAACATGCACAGAGACTGCTGTGGAAAGAAATATAAGAAATGGAAAAGACTTCTGAGGAAACTAAGGAATAAGAGAAGTATTTTTAGCAGCTACACTTACATGGATCAAAACTTGCTATAGAGTGAAACAAGTTAGATATAAGGGAAAAATACATCCTTTAAAGCAAAAATTACATAGAACTCACAAAATATTTTGGCAATTCAAGCACATTTTCCAAACTTATGGACAGAAAAAAAGCTCCAAGATTTGATGAAGTCAGATATGCAAGAAAGAACAAATATGGCGCACATGATGACTCTCAATTTTTTGGTCTTCATTGACAGAGCAGCTAGAGGACAGATGTTCAAATAGAAGTGGCTTAAGTGCAGACATTAATGTTATTTTAGTTTGGGTGTTGATCATGCTTAGTTTGACCTGGCAATAGTTAGTCCCAGATGAAGTGTCAGAAAGCTGTTCAGATATGCAGAGACCCCAATGCGATCATTTGAGTTTGAAGAACAGCCATGAATATGTGTCATCAGGACCAGAGTGACTGCTGAAGTTTTCTAAGTGGAGAAAGTCACCCAAGGGTAGGGAAAGAACTAGTTGGCTTTCTCTGTTAAGAGATGGACAAAAAAAGCGAGTCTTCAAGTCACAAAATATTTGAATGTTTTAAGATTTTATGTGTGTTTGTTTTCTTTTAGACGCAACCAGGAAAAGAATCTGAATGGTCAGACTCCATGTCATGTCTTATGAAGAAACTGGAACGATTGAATTTAGATATTGAAGAAGCYCTGAGTGCTGGCTCTTCTCCCTCCAGTACTCCTTATACTAAAAGGCACAAGCAATTGGTAAGAATATGTGTTGTATGATACGTTTTCTAACATTTAGCTATCAGAGGCTCTTAAAATAAAGGCTTTCAGATCTGAATGTGATTCTTGATAGCATGAGATAGGCAAGTTATAAGGTTAAAGTAAGTTACAGTTTTGGTGCAGTAATAGTGGACTCTCACGAGCTGTTGGAACTCTTGCAGGCCAGATGAACAGATATGTCATAGCATCAGACTGCAGGTTTTCAGTCAACATGAGCTAATCTCGTAAAATACCCTTTTCAGAAAGGAATTTGGATTCAAGTGATTGTATTTGTTATATTTCATCAATATAGAACATTGTAAATCTCAAGTTCTGCTATTAGCCTATTTGTACTTGTAGTATTTATTTAAAGGCATAGCATCAAGACAGACACTATATATCTTCATTAACACTTGAATTAATATTTGTTTTTATTTTATATAAGCAGTTGTTTTAGAATTGCATTYATATATTTAAGAATATATTTGATAGCTAGTGTCAAAAGTTGATGTGATGCAGTTTCCCAGGATTTTTTTTTTCTTTTCTTTTTTTTTTTTTTTTTGAGGGCAAATGGGTTTTGGAAGTTATAATTTAACTTTAGTAATTTTTTAAGTAACCTTTTTTTTAGCACAAGCAAGTAATTGGAGATAGAACAGTATGAGAAGTTAGAAGTGTTTGTTCTCTGCTCTAGTCTATGATTAAAGTCAATTTTGAAGATAAAGTTACTTAGAATTGCAGCTCTGAATGTTGATGCTAGCTTGAAGTTCCTGGAAAGTGAGTTTACTTGAATGTTATTGCTGCTTGTGATGTTTCAAGGCTGGTGCMTTTTGTAAAAATAAGGTTTTGAGTAATGTCTGTGTGCATCACAGCATACGTGTTCATATCTGTCAGGCTACAGAGTTGTGAATCGTGCACCTCTGCGTGCTGCACTTCTGCTGTATCTGTTTTCATGTTCTGTAGTAAGCAACGGAGTAGCCATAACCATCTCTCCTTTCTTCCTTGCTGTCCTTTCTTACTGCAAGTCAGAAGCAGCTCTGTCCAGCTGAATTCTTTTCATCTTTCACCTCATGTTCACTTGTCTTCTATTACTGGACAGTGATTTGTGTTCATGTARGCAACTGCTTGATGTCATTTGTGCAAGTAAAGTGACAACGTAGCTGGCTTTTCAGCCTGAAAATGAAATTTAAACCATCASAGTTCAAGCACTTCATGCTGTAAGGCCATCTGCTTTTGCCAGCTAATGATCCTAACGGCTGTCATCTAATGCCTGTGCCTAATGTAAGGCAAAACTCATAGTTTCAATAGGCCTCCTTCCTTTTCTATGAAGATATAAACATCAAAGGATGCTGGACTTAAATGCACAGGTGGAATATTCAGTGAAGGACATTTGCCATTCAGACAATGAAGAGTAAGTCCAAATAGTCCTGCAGACATCCCACAGCCAGATTCACGACAAGAGAGTACCACAACTGCTTTCCTGACCAAACCAGCAAGAGCAGGGCGAGAGAATGAGGAACCATCTGCTGTGGATCTGATGACAGACACTATTTGCTATCACGTGCAAAGGCATTTGTAATGAAGACTTTTCTGAGCAAGGGAATCATCTGCCCTAATGTAAACATTTAAGAATTAGTTTCAAACTGAGTTGACCTTAGTCTTCCTGTATAGACAAAGAGGAGAAATAGATCCTCTTAAATCTTCCATTAATTTACTGTGAAGAAACAGACTTTGTAAATCTCAAAGTGGCAGTTGCAGGAAAAAATGAACAAACTGTTGTTTTCATACAACTTGCATGAGTAATTTATCTTTTATTGATTCATCCCATTTGGTCCCTATTTCTTAATATAACATGTATTTTTTTCCACACACATCTAATGTTTTATCTTTGTCATTCACTTTGTCATTGACACTTGCATAGAAGTCTCTCTCACAGACATATGTTTACTAGTGAATGCTTAAATTTAGTGTCTATAAAATGATGCACCACTTACAGGCTCTTCATATATTTTTGTCCCATTTTCATTATATAAGCTGGGAGCTGAAGCAAGAAATTATGATTGAAAAGCCATTTGGGGAGAAGTGCTCACAGGTGCGAGGCCAAAGTCACACATCCAAAGTGTCACAAGCAAGTGACTGTGCCATATAAGTAGCAGCAGGTTTGCTGGAGCTGCAGCTCTAAATATTGGTCTCTTGAGGGCACGGGCAATTTCTAACAGATGACGCAGTATTTGTGTGGCAGATGCTGTGCCTCAAGAATATACCTATAGTTTAATCACTGGCTTGAGACAGCCTATTTTATAGTGAAGGGTTTTTCATCTGTTAATTGAAGTAAGTTTTTGATTCTTTATTATTATTTATATTTCCCTGTTATGGAGATATTTTTCTTAATGATAATACTCTATTGAGTAACAATGTTGTGGAAAGAAATGCAGATACTTGTTGGTTAATTAAAATAGGTGATTTGATGGATTAATTTTATGGAAGTTATTGAGTGAGTGTAGGGATCTAGCAGTATTTAGTGGAACAAATTCAAAGTTTCTAAATCATTCATTAACTTAACATAAGATGTTAAGATGTTTAATTTGCTTGAACTGTCTTTATATCTCTATAAACTACAAATTACAACCAGCAAAATTTTATTGGGAAATATCATTGGGCAGAAGCACAGAGTGATTCACAATGTATCTGGCCTAGTAAAGATACTGGGAAAAAATATCCATCATCTCTGTTTTTTCTCCTTTCGTTTCTCACCAATACCATAAATCCATGCTATAAATATAGGAGGCTGGGCTGTCTGCATGCACTAACAGAGCAAATTGACTACTTTTGAAAAACTGCAATTAGTTGTAAAACTAAACTCAAAAACCTGTTCATTTCCTGTGGGAAAAAAAAAACCTTCTTAGCAAGATGGGTCATTTACAAATGAAATAAGCTAATTAAAGAGCCTACAGGTAAACAGTGTGTTTCACTATGTTTTAACATATTTTCCTTTTGACATCTGATAATCAGTGTTAGTATAGGAAAAAAAAACAGCAGATCTGAAGAACTGCATTTTTAAGATATTTTAGTCATTTGTCATTCATGAGTAATGACACACAAATCCTGTTTGATTCTAAATACCTTAGAGGTGATTTTTGTAGAACAAAACTTTGTCTTCAACTTTCACATACTCTTAATTCTTTTGAAATGCCATGTTATCTTTAGATTCTTGGTTCTGTTTGTTTTGCATTGCCTCCTCTTTTTACAGCCCTAGGAATATACTAAGTAAGTACTAGCAGTTAGACCAGGAGCAATTTTTTTCCCCTTGTGAAGGGGAGCAGCCTGATTTTGACTGATGGCAGGGTACAGCTTGGGACTGCTCTGCACTGCTCCTACAATCCTGATTCCCTGCTTGTCCCCAGTTGTATACTATGGTTGTGTACAATAGCTTTTAAGGAAGCCATTTTTCCTAGTATCTGAATGTCTAATGCAGCCAAATGTTAAAAAAAAAAAAAAAAAAAAGTTAAAAAAATGCAGATATTTTTAAGGCAAAAAAAACCTCTAAGACTGAGACCAAATATTTGCTTTACATGGAGGGAAAAAAGAGCATCTAAAAAGAGGAAGATAAAATTCCAGTGTTTTTATCATGTTCACATAAAAAATATTTATGACTTGCCTTTATTTACAGGGTTTTTAAAATTCTTTTACAGTGTCCTGTTCAAGTGGAGTCTGGCTTTTATGGAGATCATCAGGCAAAGGGATCTTGGAAGACTAGAAGAGCAGGCTACCARGATCTAGACTGTTCGTCTTGTCCCGTGTCAACTGGAGCACGACCAAAAACTGATGTGAGTCTCTACTACATATCCACAACATACTCTGACTTGCCCAGTAACCCAGAACTTATTGTCTATCATTAGAATCATTTCTTTAACTTGTCCTGCAAATACTGCAGTACATAGAGCAGTTCTAAATACAAAATGCCTACAGATAAAAAGTCTGTGTTCAGTAAGACTCCAAGGTCAGTGATCTGACTAATGTAGACTGCTATATCTGAATTAGTCACTTGGACTCCCTGGAAAGAAATGATAATTTCTAAAGAATAATTAATCTCATCTGGAAGGTATGTTACATGAGATGTATCATGTGCAGGCATCACAGAGCCACTGCTGCATCTTCATTGATTACTTTAGAATTAGAGTCTTTAGAATTTTAATTTCACTGATGATTAGCCCCAGATTTGAATTCCACACTGAATTATTTGCAAGCATTCAGCTCTGGAAGTTTAGCTCAGCCCTATCAATAACAGCAAAGTTTATTTTGTTTCTTTATTTTGTTTCTTTACAATGTGATGCTATAGGTTGTGACCAAAGTGTTTTAAATACAACACAGGGCTTCTTCGCAGGCTTTAGTTCTCTTCCTAAACAGCTCAATATTGTTACTTTCATGAAACAAGTCATAAGAATGACTTATTTCAGGATCAGTGTCTTACTTCCAAATTGCAAAAGTTTTTATTTCCCAGTTGTAAATTACTTTTTAGATCCTGGTGGTGTTTGTGAACATCTCTAACATGGTACAAAAATAGTTGCACTGGTTTGAATCAAAGTTGCTTCTAGTCCAATATCCTGTCTTTGACAGTCGGCAGCACTGGATACTGAGGAAAGAAGTACGAGAACAGGCTAAGGAGCCAGTTTGTCATCTCAGCTTCTGTTGGGATACTTATGCTGCAAACACATGAGGCTAGAAGCYATATTGCAGTAATTTACAACTGCTTAGGGTCTTTTTGCCATTTATTTTGGTCAGTTGCTACTTTTTTCATTTTTTCTTTTGGTATTCAAAGCATCTGGTAGTTCCAAAGTTTAACTGTAAAACTGTAAAAAATAAGCTACCTCTTTCTGGATCATTCATTTGTTGCCCTATAATTCTTCTACTATGAAAAATCAAATTCAAGGAACCATGTAAGAAGTAGCATCATTTTTTTCATGAGTCTGAGTATGTGTTTATTGACTTTGACTTCTACCTGCCAGTTTATCTTATCCTTATTCATATTATGAGATCCTTTTGCATCAACTTTCAATCAGTTTTTTTTATTATTATTAATATCATGAGAAAACTGCCTGTTTTCATTCACCCATTCTCCAGAGCATTTATGAGTAAATTGAACACATGTTGATGAGACCATCAGCTAAGCTCTATCCATCGTAAAATTAGAAAAAAAATAGTAAAAAAAAAAAGCTTATTGCCAGCCTTTTTTTGTCCTGTCTTTTAGTCATTCTGAGAGGACATTATAATTTCTTACATTTTTTTTTCCTTGACATCTTAGTTTAAGAATTTATGATAGACAACTTTGTCAGAAGGTTTTAGAATATGACCATATATGTTATCAAGCAGATCACCCCTATCCACATCATTCAAATGAACTAGATATTAGTGAGGCATGACATCCAAAAGCTGTACTGACACTTCCCTATGAGCCTTTCTAACTCTCCATGTCTTTTCCACAAATTGCTTTGGAGTCATTTTCAAACATTAGCATCACATATGCCACCCTGCGTTCCTTTGATACCGAAGCCAATAGATTTTAGCAATAATTACACATTATGTTAATAGCTCAGCAATTCTTTTTCTCCTAATGAGGTACTTATTTCARCTTATCTATGCAATTTTGGTTAAAGCAAAATCTATTCTATTAAAGGCATCTTTAAAACTGTCACACTGGCGAGCTACTACAGAATGATGTGCGTGTTACCATGCAAATTCTGTATTTCAATAAATGAGCCTACTCCTGTTCATTAAAATGGAACTTTGAAAGTGGGATTCAGTTGTTTACTCATTGTCCTTCCTCTAGTCCACCTTCACTTAGAAAATAATTAATGAAAAAATATTTTTCAATTTTATAAAAACAAATTATTTGAACAAAGAATTTAATAAAACAAGTTATTAGAATAAATATTTGTTTTTTTCTAATTTGAATAGAATTAGTAGAATTTAGTAAAAATTAAGACATTTGACAGAAATTAATATATTTTTTGTCTCAGCCAAATGTTCAGATACATAAAAATATCTTTGTTTAACTGCCTTCCCACTAGTATTTTGTAAATAGTTTGGAGTAATGAAGTGATACCATTGTTCAGGTAGAAATGTGTGGGAGAAAAGACAGAGAAACAGTATTTTGGGTATTATTTTTCTGAATTCTGCATTTGTCTGTTTGCTGAACTTCAAGAAATACTAATATCCAAGTCCCATAAATCTTCATCTGTTCAGTCCATGGATAGATTGTATTAGATTGTATTAAACATTCTTGTAACAGCCATGTAAGACAGAATGTACAGAATGCACTACTATTGTTTAGGGTTCACTCTAGTCTAAAATCCTACTGAAGGCACTTTTTTGTTTGTTTGTTTTTTGTTTTTGTTTTGTTTTCTTTAATTAACAGTCTTTCTTTTTTTTGGAATTGCCCAGTGCTGTGAATCAGTTGTAAATTTTGAACCTTTCCAATTTTCTTTTTCTTTACAGGGTTAAAATGAATAATGACATGTCTAGATCCAGATATTATTTCTATCATATGTCTCTAATAACTTAATTTTTGCCTTTTGTTATTTAAGATACAAACTTATCAAGATTTTTAAAAAGGGCACACCAAAGTTACCTTTATTGCAATGAAAGGGTTAGATAAAAATGACAAAAGGCCCAGTTCCTTTGGTGACACACAAGGTTTGCATCCATGTAACTCCCCTGACTGCAGTGGTGTTACTCCTATCCTGAGATGGTGCAAAGTTAAATCAGAACTATTGGGTGTTGCTGCATTAGTTTCTTTTCTCTTTCAATTTTTGGCTGAGTCATAGCCAAAAGTCATAGCCGTAGCCATAGTCATAGCCATGGGCCAGAAAGCACTTACCTGTTTCTAACTAGTCCCCAGGTACTCATGCACCCAGGCATTTGGAAAATCAAATACTCYACAGTTTGTCATGATTAGCAAACTTAGCCCAAGAGACCAATGCTGAACTTAGCACGGATGCTGTAATTCAGGAATAACATGTACAGAATCGTGCAGAACACAGTTGTTCAATTCTCAGAATAAGGCAGGGTGTTAACTGCATATTTTCATAGATGCCAAATATGCTGATAGCTTAAGAGACGAGGTAAAAGTGGCTCTGGGAATTTACATCTGGCTTATATGCCTTTAAAAGGCTACACCTTGTTTGTAGAATAATAGAAGAATACTGAAAATAGACTTTTAAGAAAAAGATGTATCATTCAAACATCCTTCCCCATGAAAAAGTTTCTTCCTTTGAAATATTTTTATGGAAGCTAGAGAAGACTTACCTAAAACTGTCATGAGGATGTTTAATACAATGCAYCAAAAATGCAGACAAGGACTTACTGTGGGAAACGCTTTTTATGAGGCACTGAAAGAAATAACAGCAAGTGTCATGCGACAAATGTAGATACCACAAGTCCATGTCTACAACATCTAGACTGCATGTCCCTTGTGGAGAGACAGGGACACTTCTACAGCATCCATCTTATTCTGAGGTTGTCACCTAAACCTAGGTCACCTAGTCTAAGTGTTTTATGCCCCCAAACTGCTCATTCTCTCCTGTGGTATATGACTTAAGATCTTGTGCTTGATGGGAAATCTGCTTTTATATTTTCTGTTAAAGTACATCTGAATAGCACAGTTTTAATTTCTGATGCTTAAGTTCCTCAAATAGCTAATCTGAGAGAGTTAAAATTAATGCCTTTATAGTTTCTTCTTTTTTTTTTTTTTAACCTGATTTTTTCATCTGGTTCACTGCTTAGCCCCATGAATATGTATGCTGGTGCAAGAGAGGGAAAGAGCGCTTAGAGATTCACTTAGGTGAACTGCTTTTTTCAGCATCACTGCAGGCTTTTGATAGCTTAAACTGTTTGTAGAACTAAAGCTTAACTGCATTAGCCACTTGATTCAGCATATGGGAAGAAAAATATAGTGCCTTGTAATCTGCATGACTAAAAAGTGYTTAAAATTCTTTTAAGAATATATTGATTGTTCATTTCTGCTGAGAAATGCTAGTTAATGCTAAAATCAGAGCTTAGGTCAGGGGTTCCAGAGGCATCTCATAACTTTTGACATTGCTTAGAAATATAAAAGAAATAATACTATAATCCTATAGTAGTCATGATCTCACTGTAGGCAATGTGATGCCTGCCTGACCCTCTGATATTTTTTATTTTTGAATTTCTCTGGCATCAAGCACAGCCAAAGGAAAAGCAAAATCATTGTGTTCCTTATGCATTATGTGTTCCGTATTTCTGCCCCTGGACCAGCAGAGATGAGAAATTATTCCATTAGTGAGTGTGTGACAAGCATTTTATGACATAGCTGACAACATCCAATGCAGAAGGCAAGTTATATTGTTATATCAGGAATTTATATCGGGCATTTCTTCTAGCATAGATTTGCAGTTGAAGGGTCTTAAATGTATTTAAGACTTCAGCATAATCTTCCATTTCCCCCTGAAACAAAACTAGTCTCCATTTTATATCCAAGATTAGGATGTAGCTGTATGTAACGTGGTCCTGAAATATGTTTCCCACTGTCTCGTTCCTGGGCATGGTCATAAATATATCAGTTTATGGTACAGTTTACAGCAGCAGTTATGTCATTTATCTAGTAGGGCGTGTTTCTGTAGGTGAAGATTGGGCAGATCATCCTTTACTCTGACCTTGGCCTACACCAAAAAAATTTATAGGGAATTGTTGAGAAGACTCGTACAACCTGTGGGCATGCTTAAATATTTCTTACCTCAGTGAATGCTCTGTCCATTCTGGTGTAGATGTTTCTGAGCTGCTCTGTATGTCCCATCAAGTGAGAGGAAGCTGAAACATGAGGCCTAGACCAGGACGAGGAAGACAGAGGGTTTGGTACTTCATTTCTTCAAGCCGGTTGTGTGCTTGAAGACATAGTTATTTGGCTTTGAGGAAACTGAGGATTTCTGCCTATGCTTCAGCTAAATGTGCATAGCTAATGCAAGTGAGAGATGCAAAAATCCTKGGGGAAAAAAGTCCTAAAACTGGCTTTTAAAAATTCACACTTGGTTGGTACAGCATATTCAGGAGCAGAACCTATACCACTTCTTGGGCCTGTGTTTTTGCTTCAAGATCATCCTTGCTCATAAACAACAACAGCTAGCTCCAGTTTTTCCCCTTCTTTCAAAAAAACAATATCAAACTATGCTTTTTTAGTTGTATGGGGAATTTAGAACAATCACACATGACACATTTCTCCTTTAACATAGTGACCTATATATTCTGATATTAATAAATAATATTCTAAACTTGCTCATCCACCTTGACATTTTGCTTTTGCATTAATCTAATGTGAAATAAAAAAGAGATTATTTTGTTTGGAGTTTTTTTCATATTTTGGGGTAGAATTGTTTTTGTTAGAATAAGAATGAACTGAAGAAATAGAAGTCACAAACACAGAGAGCCCATAAAGCCTTCCCAAAAGTACTCTTATACGTGATATTTATTTATTCTGATTTCCTACATACCTTTTAAATTTTGCTCAGGGCTGTAGTGAGGAGATAGTAACACCAACTTGGACTGTACCTGTTTTGTCTTCAGATGGCTGGAGAAGGGTTTGTTTTCTTTCTTCATGATAGCAGTCCTCCAAACAGACTGAAAAGACGACATCATCTTGATCGATGACACTTGAAATGCTAGTGTGTGTTCCATGTGAATATATTGAATCRGTCTGAATATTTAAGAACAAATTCCAGATTGTTTCAGAACTGACTTTAAAGTATTTATTAAATAATTTCAATAAATTTGGGCAGGTGATCCTATCCCTCTACTCAGCTCTGATGAGACTGCATCTGGAGTATTGGGGGCAATTCTGGGCTCCCCAGTACAAGAGGGACGTGGAGCTTCTAAAGAGGGTGCAGCAGAGAACAACAAAGATGATTAAGGGACTGAAGCATCTCTCGTATGAGGAGAGACTGAGTGAGTTGGGCCTGTTTTCCTGGAGAAGAGAAGGCTGAGACGGGATCTGATTAATATGTATAAATACCTGAAGGCTGAATGTAGGGAAAAGGGTGCCAGGCTCTTCTCAGTGGTGGCCCRTGATAGGTCAAGGGGCAATGAGTACAAGTTGAAACCCAGGCAGTTCCATCTCCATGTGAGGAAGAACTTCTTTCCTGTGAGGGTGMCAGAGCCCTGGCACAGGCTGCCCAGGGAGGCTGTGGAGTCTCCTTCTCTGGAGATCTTCCAAACCCGCCTGGCTGCCACCCTGTGCCCCGTGCTCTGGGTGTCCCTGCTTGAGCAGCGGGTTGGACTAGATGATCTGCAGAGGTGCCATCCAACCTTGAGTGTTCTGTGATTCTGTGATTTCTTTTGGCTTATTTCACAATATTTCTTAAAAAAAAATACATTCCTTAAATAAAATATGTAACATATTATTTTTTCTTAATTGTTTAGTCAATTCCAAGTTTTCCTAACAAGAAAATGTCACTGAAATCACATAGGAAAATAATCCTAATGTAGCTATATAGCAATTAATATTGCGTTGAACTTTTACAGTTAGATCACTCAGTCTGTGAAAACACTTACTTAATTTTTAATTACATTAGTAATAGCCATTTTACACACTTTTTTTTGCGTCAGATTAATTACTTTCGTTTAATTTTCATAAAGATTGTTTGGAAGCAGGAGATATATTTTATGTACTCTTTTAATACACAATCTGTAAGGATGTGAGAGAGCCTCTTTATACATCAAAAAAGAGATATGATTTCATGATAATTTATTCTTAGATGGGTATCTGCAGGATGATTTATATACACTTTTAGTGTACGCTAGAAAGTAAAATGGAAATTTCAACTCATTTTGGAGTAGAGTTCATTTGACATAATACAAAAGGTGCATAAAGTCCAAATGTGTTTTCGACGAGGCTGAAATTGGTTATTTTTATTGCTTTGCATTACATGGCTCTTTGTACAGCTCAGGGTGATAATGTGTTTTTATGTTGTAAGAAAAGCTTTGTCATAATGAGCAGCTGCGGGAAGCGTTGTGAAACGGAGGTGAGCTGCAAGGGCGGCCAGCAGTGCTCGCAGCGACTGCAGCAGCAGCAGGGCAGCTGTGCTTGGCAGGGACTTCGCCAGCACCCTCGAGCAGAGACCGTCTGAGGAATACACTGAGTCAGTGTCTTTCTCAGCCAGCCTAGTCCCTGTCCCTGCTAACTATCCCAGGCACATATGTGACATTTGCCATCAAGGTCCAGCTGCAATGATRGACAAGAGCTGCGGACAGACATGGATTCATCCCAGTTTATGTCTGCATATCATACCTGGGCTTTCTAGGCATACTTAGTATATATAAGCTGAAATACTTAATATTCTACATTGACATTTGCTGTTATGTTAATTTACATTTCTTCTGCTTTTTCTTTTTTTTTTTTTTTTTTTTTTTTTTTCCACCGAGATTGCTTAATCACTGAATCACAGAATGGTTGAGGTTGGAAGGTTGGAAGAAACCTCTGGAGATGATCTAGTTTAATCTCCCTGTGCCCAGAGGAGGATAACTTAGAGCAGGTTCCTCAGGACATTGTTCAGTTGGGTTTTGAGTATCTCCATAGATTGGGATGCCACAAATCTCTGTGGGCAACCTGTTCTAATGTTTGACTGCCATCCATTCAAAAAGCATGAAGAAACTTTAAACTGAATCTTTAAACTAGATTTCATGTATTTCTCTTTGCATTCRTTGCACTCTAAAACACGGAGAAGAATCTGTCTCTGTCTTCTTTACTCCCTCCCTTCATATATTGAAACACATTGATAAGATCCTCCTCAATCTTATTTTAATCAGGCCAAAGACTCCCAACTCTCTCATGCTTTCTTTACATGACAGATGCTCCAATTCTTTCTTTGTGTCCATTCACTGCACTCGGTTTGTGCACTGGACCCAGCACTCATGTGTGACCTCACTGGAGCTCAGGAGAGGGGAAAGATCACCTCTTGAGTGACCCTCAACACCTTTTCCTAATGCAACCCAGAACACCAGTGGCCTTTTTGCCCAAAGACCACTTTGCCGACTGATGATCAGCTTGCCCTCCAGGACCTCCAGGTACTTCTCTGAAAGACTGCTTTCCAGAAGCCTTACAGAAGGCCTTACTGAAGGACGTAGACAATATCCACCGCTCTCCCCTCATCTACCCAGCCAGTCATTCCATCATAGTGGGCTATCAGATTGGTTAAGCATGATCCCCACCCTGTGCATCTGTGCTGACTGCTCCCGATCACCTTCATATCCTTCATGTGCTTGGACATGCTGTCCAGGATTAACTACTTCACCATTTTCAGAGGGATCAAGTTGAGGATGACAGGTTTGCAATTCCTTGGATCCTCCTTGAAATTAGGAATGGCAGTTGCCTTCTAATGCTGAGAAATCTCTCCTGGTCACAGTGTTCTTACAAAGATAATCAAGAGCAACCCCACAATGATACCAACCAGCTCTCTCAGCACTAGCAGTGCACCTAGGCTGGTCCCACAGACTTGTGTGTGTCCAGCTTGTACACGTTCCCTGCCTTTATAAAGTCTTCCTTACTCTGTTGAATCAAGGTGCCAGTGTTTTTTGTGTGTATGTGTGTTGTATTTCTGGTAACACCCCCTGTTCATGTGACTGCAACAACATTTCATAGCAATGTAGTGCTGTTAATGATGGGCACGAAGTGCTGAGATCAGTTTTGGCATTGGCACACAGCCTCAGAAATGCATTGCTCTGCAAGGACAGGCTGAAATCGCACTCTCTGTCAGATGCAGGGGGCACAAGCTGTCAAAGAAGAATCCCTATGAACCAAAACAAGAGGAGATCAGGAACCATATGAATAAAACTATGCATATGCAAAATCACATAACCTTATTTCCTTATAGACAACTGTTTACGCAGTGAAGTGCAAAAGGGAAACAATTTATCTCCCTTTTCATATGTTTGCATGTTCTATGTGAGCAGCTGGGCTCGTGCTTTTATTTGTGAAACGTTGATTATTTAATTGGATGGCAGTACAGCTTTCTGGAGTGTTTTGTCACCTTTGTCACTTCTGTCACACAAAAGAACAGGTCACAGAGATCCCAGCTTCCAGAGGCGGGCTGGAAGGCAGCTGCTGCACTGGGTCCTAGCAGACTGTCTGCAGTATATTTATCTCTGGGTATTTTGCTGAACACAGTTTTCTGCTAGGAGGTGTCATTCTGTATCTGTCTTATTTGTCTAACTGTCACTTTCCTGCTTACTGTCTTTCCTAAGTGAAAATATTCTGTGTGTATAGCTTTTTCAAAGTCATTTCTCTTACAGTGCAGCTAATYATCAGTTCACTCTCTTGGCCCCTATTTGGGGACTTTTTCACTTTTATTCAGGCAGGATGTTGTCAGCTGCTTATCACGTTGATCAAACTGTGCACAGAACTGAGCTGCATCCTCTGACTTGTACAATAGTTGTTGTTCACAGCAGAAAAGAAGGGGAGAGATTTAAAAATTAACAGAGATGTATAATTAAAAATAAGTCCTGCCTGGGGTGCAGCAGGGCTTGTGTGGTGGCTTGGGGCTTGGCTACAAGGAACCTCTAGTCCCTCTTACACAGAGGTGCAAAGGTCCCTCTAATCATCAAGAATAATAGGAGCCCGCCGGCTCTTTGTGCTCCCGAGAGCCCGTGGGCTGCACTCTCCTCTTTCCCACGCTAAAGAAGGGACTTCTGTCTGTAAGAGACCAGAGGCAGAGGCCAGCGCAATGCACAGGGAGAGCATTTTTTAATGCAAATGAATAGAGCGAATCGTGGCATCTCTTTGCCCAAGATAATCCTCTCAAGGTGCAACTTTCTCTCGTGTTTCTGTTGGGAGGAGGCATCTTTGTCTAGCTGCCTCCCACTCATCTCGTAATAAGGAATATCTCACAAGACTGAACCAGGATCCGTGTGCAGGTCATGTGCAAGTGCTAGTAGTGGCAGGAAGGCTCGGGATCCTACTCTATGCCAGCAGTTTTTTCTTTTTCTTCTCTTTTTTTTTTTTTTCTGTAAGTGTACCTATCATTTTCTAGGATTTTTCTAATTCCTGTAGTCCTTCCTCCTTTCTTTATCCCCTTCCTCTCCAAAAAAAAAAAAAAAAAAAAAAAACGGCAGATGTTCCTAAGTTTTTTAGGTAACCCTGTACCTATATAGGTGGCTCTCTGTTTCTGGCAGGAATGGCTGGTTCACTGAACTGTCCTTAAATAGCTTCTCTGTGGCCTCTGTGGTGCCACAAATCCCTCTTTTAGGAGGGACTATGCGTGCTATGCAGGATGGGACTGGCAGCTCTCCAGGTATGTGCTGCAGTGCATCTCAGGTCCTCATCTCTCCATCATCCATCCTGAGCAGGTCCTGCCTAGAGGACACTGTAGATCCCATTAAGCCCATTTAACTGCCCCATGGACAGTCAATCTGGAAGTATAGAGCAGTGGTCCTTGTTTGAGTCTCCTGTTGACAGAAAGTCAAGAAGCAAATCCAGAACCCGATGATTGACCTCTTTTATGCTCTACACCCAAAATGTAGTGTGAGATCCCAGCTCCTAGGCAGCTTCTGCCCTTCTCATGGGGATGCTCCCAGCTGCAAGGTAGAGTTCATGAGAAAGTCAACTGAAAATCTCTCTAATGTTTCCCTTTTCCCATTCATGTTTGCACAGAAGCCATTTTTTCCTGTTTTGGGCAGGAAAAGKTTTAGGTATGGAAGCCTTGCTGCTTCATCATCTGGTGGACACATAGGACAATGGACACAGCTTTGGAAAGGAAGTTCTGTCCTATCCTTTCTTGATGTATTGAGGGAACTATGACTTCAGAAGAACCGTTTGTGGAAGGTTCCTATCATCTAGCTACTGTTAAGATGCATTTAGGTAGATTCCCAGAACCGAGCACTGAGTGATAAAGTACAAATCTTGAAATGAACTGCTAGTCATTAGAGGTAGCCTGCTGATAATCCGCAGCAGGAGAGAGGTCACACATTATTTGAAGCAGCCAAGTGTCAAAATTTTGACCTCCTTTAAATTAGCACTACATGGTTTAAATATTACAGTGACTGATCACCTGATATAAAACCAAACTAGTCAGCAAATACAAATGCCCAAAGCTTCTCTATTGCAAAATGTCCTTGACCAGTCATTAAAGCAGACTTTGAAAACGCGATATATTTGCCAGCACACTGCAAATTGCACTCAGGATTTCCTGAGTTACTTGCATGCCTTACAGCCTGAGCTAACAGATTGATCTTTGCATTTAGGATTGGAATCTGGACTGCAACAAAATTAGCAGACTCCTAGAGGAAATGGAGTGATCTCTGGTCTGAAAGATGAGAAGGTCCTGGGGACTATTCCTTTGTCCAAATCTGGGTCAGCTATACCTATGTCACTCTGACAAAAGTTTGGCTACCCTGATTTTTAAATCTGTATTGACAGACTGTAGAGCCTCTTTGGATTATATATTTCAGAGTCTCACTTAGCCCTAGAGAGTTTTCCTGTTCTTTCTCCCTGTAAATTGTCTTCATTTATTCATCAAGAATATGAASAATGAATTGTTTACTTTTTCTTCTGCCTTCCTTCTTCAGGACAGTCTAATTCATCTTTCTAACCTTTCCCTGCAGGTCATGGTTTCCAGACTCCTTGGKCCATCTAGTGTGTTGAACTGCACACTCAATATTAACTTGAGAATGTCCAGAGGTAGATACGTGTGTTTCAGCCTGACATAGCAGGTTTGCAGTTGAGACCCTAACAGAATCTGGGCTCCTTGTAAAACACATTGAATAGTGAGTTGCATAGACATACAAATGTATACTTATATACATTTCTATATACCCCATTCTATATATCTAAAGAGTTTGATGTCTCTCCATACCGAAGACACACCTGCATTACTCTTAAGTGTGTGGAAATCTAATAAACAAATAAAATCTTTAGCTTTTAGGGATTATTTCTCAGCACAAAAGTGAAGGCTTCCTAAAAATGATGAGATGAAAGAATAAAAGAAGAAAATAAAGATAAGCAGGCTGACAAAAAATATGCTGTTTCCTAGTGTTCAGTATAGTGTTCAGTGTTCAATATAATTTAATCTTCACCATGATCACTGTTGCAAAAGTTACCTGTTCCATATTAGTGGTATTTCTATCCTTCACCCTAGAATGTCAATAAAAATGTTCTGCAGTTTGGCTGTATTAATTGACCAAATTTGATTCATGGATCATGGACCCACATAGAAAAGATCTCAATGCAGTCAAATACAAAATTTAACAACACAGTTGTTGTCAGACAGTGATTCCCATGAGATCTGCCACCTGATTCGGATTTCCTACTAGCTTTACTCTTGTGTAAGTGAAAAGGAAGTGTGTTTCCCTTTTAATTTCCTGGGCTGAATGTCCGCTCGCTCCCTCCGTGATCACAGCACGGTGGGAAGCTTCGCCTTTGCTGCTGGAGAGGATGCAATCTGGGAGACGTTTTAAATCAGCTGCACTGGAGGAGGATCAGATGAGAGCGACACAAGAGGAAAGCCAGAATCTGCAGGGAGTGGAACAAGTGACTCAGTAGGTGGCACTCTTCCCTCTGCATCAGGAGCAAGGTGAACCAAAATCTGAGCAAGACACTGAGCATCAGTCTGCTGAAATGCAAGTTCAGGATACAATGTGAAATCCAAGGCCTTGACCTCCTTTGATTGCTAGTTTTTTATGGAGTCGCCCTTGATTCGTGTATAAAAATAGTTTACCAAAGGTTCTTGAAATTTCAGCTCAGATGATCTGCCTAATGAGATTTCCATTTATAGCTTCAGGCCTGTAAATTATGCTTTACTTCTTGTTCTAGCAGTTCAGTCCTATGCCAGCTGTTGTTGATGTTGAACAGAAMTATCTTTCTACACTGGTAGTGATTCTGGTCTGTGCTTTCTTTAAGGTTTTTGAGATGCAAATCTCCATATACATTTCTTGATTTTATTGCACAGGATTTAAAATCAAATTGGTCACAGCCAGCTTAAGTCTGAAGTGTAAAAAGCACTATATGGAATATATCTCATCTTTTTATGAACCCCTTTTTGCAAGGAATTTGGTTTCGATTATTAAGGATGTCTTGTCCCTGCCATCTCTGCAGTGCTAGTCCTTGTGGGAGGAAAGGAAAGGAAAGGAAAGGAAAGGAAAGGAAAGGAAAGGAAAGGAAAGGAAAGGAAAGGAAAGGAAAGGAAAGGAAAGGAAAGGAAAGGAA
>NW_020455888.1:3856880-3882813 GCF_003342845.1 Nothoprocta perdicaria | reverse complement strand
GGAAAGGAAAGGAAAGGAAAGGAAAGGAAAGGAAAGGAAAGGAAAGGAAAGGAAAGGAAAGGAAAGGAAAGGAAAGGAAAGGAAAGGAAAGGAAATTAATTTCTGCTCAGTAGGTTTTTGATCTCTGATTTGCTCTTTGTTCTTGAAAATGTTCATTATATCAACAAAAAGCAGGATTCATCTGCGGAATAGTTGTATAACTCAGCTGTGAACAAGGTGTGTTCCAGGTACCATTTTCTTCTGACTTTGATGGGGACACTGAAGTATGTGCCCTGCACCAAACACTAATCTGTTCATTGAGATTCTAGCAGTTCTGAGAATTATGAGAATTCAGTTGGTTTGGTCTTTTAGTAGACGGTTACTTGCACAATTAGGACCAGATTATCCTTCACCAATATTAGGTTTGGTTTGGGGAGTTCATTTTGCTAATCTGCAAGCTAAGGTTCAAGGTACAATCTTTCTTCCTACCTCTGGCTCCAATGCACATGACTTCCTGACCTAGGCATCCTGCATGCTGAGCAATGACCCACCGTGGGGAAGCAGCTCTGTCGTTCTCTGTAGGAGATTGTTTCTAGATCTAGAAATTCTGCAATTGGTTTTTATGTTTATCTGGAGTTTAAGCTGTTTCTTGCTCTGTCCCTCAGTTGTCAGTGACAGGTTCAAATCCAGTCACTGCTGGTCATGCTAAAATACATAACTCCATAGTCTTGACCTTTTTCTTTTTTTTTTTTTTTTAATATCTTTGAATAGCTTGCTGTGTGAATCCAGCAAGTCTCATAACCTCCAGCTTTCCAGCTCTTGTGCTGCTGTAAGTCAGATGATGCCCTTCACTTCTGAATGACCCACCGGACAGGTGAATTCTGGGTCAGATGCAGATGGAATTTCTACATGGGTTTAGCTGGAGTTCTCACAAGTCTAATTTTGCTGCTGCGTCCAGCTTTGCTGTTGTTACAAATTAATTGGCCCCCTTCTTAGTTGTAGATATTTTATGACTCACCTGGGAGCACTCATGTCCAACTTCTTGGCATACACTTTGTGGTTCTGACTTTGGAGATAGGGTGGGGTTCGTGTAAAACCATTAGGGCTTTAGCCAGGATTTTAAGTTTTCCATTAGTTGAATGCTCTTGTTGATACTTGCCCAGGAGCTGCTGAGCAGAACCTGGTCATGCAGCTTTGCTAATATGGTATCCATGACATTGTTTTGGATTCCAGTCTGCAGATCAGCGGATTGATTTCCAGTTTGAAGATCAGTGATGACATTAGATCTACTGGTTTGATTCCATGGTAATGTTGGTCATTCTTGTCTCAATTCTGTGTGATGGTAAAGATGCACTCAGGGAACCACAGCTTTGTTCATGATTTCAGACTCATCTGAAAACCTGCAAGTTGCTGTGGTAAGAACAGCTCAGCCTCTTCTTCACAATAAAGTCCTCTGTAGCAGTTTGGGGGGGCCCTACACATTCAAATATAAAACAATTCTGTAGATATCAATATCTACAGTATCAATACTATCGACTGGATGGTGAGGTCAGTGAATAGACTGGAAGTGACTCTTTTTGGCCAAACTAGAAAGTTTTTCTCTTAGTTACCTATTATTCTAATTAAAAATTACATTAGTAATCTTCCCTCTCTCCAGCCCTTGCTACCAAATACAGTATTGGAATCAGACATTCTCCATCTCTGAACACCTCAGGTCATTATGTGGGAATATGTACTCTCTGGCAAGTCTAAAATAAAATGTAAAGTAATTTGAAGACTGTGTTTACCAAAATAAAAGGAATATGTCTTATCCATTTTGTTCATTTTGCAACGGGGAAGCAAAAGAACAGAATGCAAATGACTGGCCAACATGCTACATGAAGTCTTTTGCAGCAATGAAGGATCAACAACATCTTTTGATCTTCAGTCATGGTCTTGGGTCCCCACACTTTCAATCACAAGATTGTATCCCCTTCTTTGCTGAACTGTCTTGTATCCTGCCATCCCCAATAGCCTTGCTTCTTCTTAATTAGCCCAGAATATACAAAATATGTACATTGCTTCATTCCTCACAGTGCCATTTACTCTTTTCAGACTAATTACAGTGAGATAAATCCTGAACCTGATGATACTGACAGAAGTACAAGTAAAATCAGGGTACTTGCTCTTTCTAGTGACTCAGCATCTCAATAACATGGTTGACATTGAATAGATTCCCAACTTTTAGCCTGCTCTGGAAAAGCTGCATTTGCAAAACAAGGACAATAGCAACAAGGAAGGGCTCCAGATGCCTCACTCAGTCGGAGTACAGCGCAGAGCTTCTTAAGGACAGCAATTCCCCTGATTTGACTGAAAACTGTGCATCAGTGGTAGGCATTCCAACAGAGTGGAAGCTGGGGCATACTGATTCCTGGTGTATATCATCTCACAGGCCTCATTGCATTGAAATTGCCTGTTCTTTCCTCTATTTTTTTTCATTCTCTACAGAAACTGAGGTGTCTAACAAAGGGGAAGTGGCAAGCCTAGCTGAGCCTGCTGGCACCTTCACATTTATTTGCACAGATCAGCCATCTGCTCTGCATGCTATACCTCCTCCACTCCTTGTTATACACTTATTGTGGGAATATTTATTCTGCCGATGACTAGCTGTTTGCTCTTAATAGGCTTCCATCTGCATATAAATTTGTTAAACCACTCCCCTTAGGCGTATGAAAGTTTGCTTTCCCTTTATGGAGACTATAACTGTGTAATTAGATTTTTCATATCATGATCTGGATGTTCAGCTCTGCACATCCACTGTAGAATGAATATATGGAAGCTGGGCTGGAAAAAGTAGATTCCACAATTCTGTAGATGGAAAAAAAAAAAAGGCTGAATTTTACAGCAAGAGCCTGTAAGGCTGAACACTCATATTTTATGGAAACTTTTGGGGAATTTTTGAGGTCTTCAAGGCAACAATATAGTTAGAATTACTGCGGAGGAGCCACAGACAGATCTAGACATAAATAAAGGYGATGGATTGCTGGGAATAACAAAATGACCATTGTCACCCGCTTTGTGTCAGATACCTGGAGAAATTCAGGTTGACCTTTACCAAAACTCCCTGGGCTTTAGGGAAGAGCTGTGTGAGGGAAAGACCCTTTGTGGTTCTTCCTTCTGGGAGGATACGGAACAAGACTGAATTRCAGTTGAGGATGGGAAAGTCAGGTTTTGATTTCTGAATTATTCAGACTTCTSTGAATTGTGTAGTTCATGCATAAGAAATAAGAAAATGAAAGAAGAGATGAGATGGCTTGGAATTTGAGGGGGTTTTTGTGTGTTTTTGCAAACTTTGTGTTTTCTTCACCTACAAAATTATGCAGACTAGTGTATTTTTTTTACTAGTTCTGCTCTTGCTAAATTCTAGCAGAATATTAAAAGGCCGTGTCCCCTAACRATGTCCACCTGAGCATCTGGCACATAGTACTGCTCTTGACTAACCTGAACTCTGAGAAATTGCGTGCCTTTCAATGTTAATTATCTCCTCCATCTTATCCTATTAAATACCAGCAGTATTTTGCTTACCAAAATGAATAAAAAAATAAATAAAACACTATCCCAGGAGTTTGGATTTTCAAGTACTTACCAGAGACTCTCTGCTGTTGCTGGGGCAATGATGTGTTCAGGCGTATCTCATTTTAAATAATTTTTAAAATAAACACTTTGTCTTACATATGAGTTATGACTCTGATTACTTCTGGTTCTGCGCTTCCTTTTGCAGCATTTCCTTTCCCTAGAACTCTCCTAATGATAATGCTGCAGAGTATGGGAATGAGCCCAGGCTGCTTTTTATTCCTATSTATTTACCTGACATTTTGCCAACGCGCTATTATGCCGCTTTTTATCCTGAAGAATTCACCGGGGAATTATAGGCAGAATGGCATTGATTGTAAAGGTCTATCTGCCTCCCGTTCCCCCCCCTGTGAAGATGCTGGTCAGAGTTTCAGCTTGTTCTTGATGTTTGATCCATGACTTCTGAGTATCTTGAGTCCTAATGATAGGACATTGCACAATGTCCTATCATTATCTGGTTCTCTGAAGGCTCCCAGCCAGTCTTCTGCAAATCACTGCTACGTTACAGGCTCACTTTGGGAAACAGGGAATCAGGCGTATGCTCACAGCTGAAAACTGCTTTGGTGATAATGAGAAATCAAGCAGAATTGTGGCTCTCTGAATCTCTAAAAAACAGTGTTGTAATGCAAATCAGGCAGATACAATGTGAAAAAAAAGATGTGGTTCTGGTCCTTTAGGCCTGGGCTTGCTTTTGTTCTCACTGAAGCCAATAGCAATCCTTACAGGCATTGACTGCACACCTCAGAGCCCTGTGCCTGGAGGAAACTGGCCAGCAACCCTCACCAGCAGCACCAGAAACACATTGTACACCACTTAGCAACTTTTAAGTAGGTGACTCCTCACTTGAGAACCTTGGTTATATTTTGCGTCTTGCTGTTTGAGCTCCTCACTCAAATCTATTCCAGTTCTTATCAGTAGATCTCATCTATCATCTCTCTCGCCTGCTGATTTCCACCATATCCATCTTTACTGCCAAATTTGCTGCCAGATCCAGGGCCAAGACTGAGATTATAACCTGGCTTGACCTGGCTTATCTGGCCTTCCAGAGCCAGAGGAGTGTCTGTACTGTGCTGTAATGTGTTTCTCGTGCAGGAACACAGAGCAGAGCCATCCCAGCCAGCCTGCACAAGTCTGACGGCGCTTTCTCATACACCCTCCGTGCTTCTTTTCCCATGTGCTCGTGCAGCACCACTGAGAGCGTCCTGCTTTGTCCGAAAACTCTTAACAAGAGTCCTCCATATCTGAGCAGTGTTTCAAACATTTTTATAAATGTGGGATCATAGAATYATAGAATGCTTAAGGTTGGAAGGGACCTCAGAGGTCATCTAGTCCAACCCCCCTGCACACGCAGCGTCACTCACAGAAGAAAATTATTTAATTCTGTGCAGTTAATGTACTAATTCGGAGAAATTAAAAAAAAAAGAAAAAAAGATGATGGAGCAATAATAAAGAATTTGCTGGCTGATGAAAGAAAAGTTCATTTGCGTGAGGATTAGCAATAAAAATATTATTTAAGTGGTCTGTATTKTCTTTGGATACATGTACCTCAGCAGAAGAATTTCATTTATAACACTTGGTATAAATAGTGTGATAACACTTCCCAGAGGCTCCACTTATCAGGGGAATTCCAAATTCTTACACAGACTGAAGCATACTGGTTGTCATGCCATCCTTGTAAATATTTTATGTTGGCTTAAGGCTCAAGGGCAGATGTCTATTTTTACTTTGTGTTTCCAAAGAATTATGAACCCAAAAAGCTTTTGATATAAAACATTTAGCAGTAGCAAAGTCAGTTCAAAGCTATTGCTAGAAACAGAAATTGTGATGCAGCCTTATTTTCTTTGCTGTTACATTATATATAACTTTGCTATACATCTCTGGCAAGCATGTATGTAATAAATAGTTGTCCYAAACAATAACATCCATATAGCAAGGAAGCTTGCAAGTGAGTCTTAAGGAAATGAGGCATACCTTTCCTGTCTCTTCATGCAGCTGCCTTGCATTGGCATCAGCAGCAGCAACTTGCTTTTTTGCCCCTCTTTTTTTTWAAACAGCTATAGCTTAGCCTCAACAGCCTGCCAAAATAAGGCTTGAAGATTGGCAAAGATACCGAGTTAGTTAGTCTGTCTCATGTTGCAACAGGCTTTTCTTGATGCCGATTTGCTTTTCAAAGAAGTAATATAAAGCTTCCATTTGGAGCATAGTCTGAGGTTCTTTTAAACACAAAAAAATGGCAGTCATTTGCTCTTTGTTATACGACAATGTTAAAAAATATTTGAGAACCTAAGATTTACTGTGTTGTTAACAAGTATAAATATTGAGGTTAAGCAAAYATACAAGGAAATAAGTATAAATAAATATAAGTAATAATGAAATAATAGGCAAACAAGTATAAGGAAGTGTAAACAAGTATAAAGCAAGTAAACAAATATAAACATTAAGGCACCTAAGCTACACAGTCTACCAGCTCACAATCCAAGCTGCATATGTGCATTTGGAAATGGGACAGAGATACTTTTTAATTTTTTAGCCAGTGTTAATATTTATTTTAGAATTCAGCTTTCAGTAGCTTAATGCATTCCTGTGTCTCACTGGCAAATTTGCCAGAGTCCATCACGTTACCAACTCGAATAGACATCCCTGCTTGTAGACTTCTTGAATGACCAAAGGCTTTGGTTCTGTGCTGGCCTAAGAGGACTCYGTGTGACATCATTATTAATTAAGTTTGGACACAGAGCTATGTTTGAGAGCCAAAGGAAGTGCAGGAAGGAAGCGGAGTGTCAGTGAGTCATGTCATATGAATGCATGGCAAGCAGTTATTGATAACATACAGCCAAACCACTTTGTTGATTTTGGAAGATTTGGCATGGGAACTGAAAGCRGCATCCTGGCCTCCGTGGTGATTTGTTTCTATTTAGATTTCCAATAATGTTATTTTGTTTTCTTGGAATAATTGGTTCTTTTCAGATACTGTGTCTATATTTATCTCATAGTTCTCACTAGATTAAAGAGCTGTAAGGGGCTTTAATGTATTCTGTATGTGAACAAGACACTAGCATTTTTTTCTGAAGACTGTCTCCCACTTTCTGTGTGAAGGAAAAATGTCTCTTTAGTGGCAGGCACCCTGCTTTGTAATTTCCGTTGTGTGAGCTTGGACATCTGTGTGATTATCCTCTGGGAACACTTGCAGCTTGACACACATGCATCTACTCCAGCTATTTTTAATCCCTGCATTTCAAGTGTCTGCAGTGAGTTGGGTGACATGAATGGGAATAGTGTTTCCCAAATTTCACTCCTTTGGTATTTGCTTTGTGTAGTCCCTCAGCCCCACTAAAATCTCTAAGTATCATGAAGGTTAACCACTTCCAACTGTCCAGGAAACTCCATCATACAGCTTGAAAATATTGCAGTGCCCTCAGAATTTGAATGTAAAGTTACTTTTAAATATACTGAGAAAAATCTATTTTCCATGCTAGGTATGCCTAAGAACCAGACAGTTCRTAAGCTTTTCAAAATTCCAGTTTAAATACATTTATATATGCATTGTGGCTTTATATGAAAAGTGATAGTTCTGTACAAACAACAATAAGAGTATAAGAGTAGTTCATCTTGTCAGGGAGTTATTTTGGTACTTTTTTCATTTTACTCTCTGGACTAGAACTGAGCTGAAGTAGTAATCTTATCCTTAGCTTTCCCTTTCTTTCACAGTTCTAGGAATTGTGTATCATTATTGCTTACCTTATTGTAAGAAGCTCTATACCCCCCTCTCCCACTGGCAATGTGGGAAGTAGYGGTAAACCAAGGCATCAAGAGCAAATATCCATTTCATGTTTCAGACCTCTAACTGATTCTTATTCCAATCAGTGAAAACACTTGAAAAAGTGTCATGCAATATCTGGGCTAATAAAGCAGTATCTTGAGTGAGGTTGCAGATGTAAAATTCAAGAATAATATAAATATTTTATTTGCCAAGTCATGACGGACACCTTATATTACAGGTTCACTTAAAACTATTAGGAAGTTAATAGAGCAAGAGGGAAAAAAGGCATCTAGGGATTCCTGAAAGCTGTGTAGTTCTGTCCCATGGCAACAGTGTAGGATTGTGCAGATCTGGTTCATTCCTGAGGTGTTGTTTATGTATCCTATTCTTGAAGACTTCTGATGGTGGAGGCTCCACAATATCACTGTGCAACCAGTGCTTCACTATATTTTACCATTAGAATATTGTCCTTAAAGTGTAATCTGAAGTGTTAAATGGTAAGTTTGTTTCATCTTTTCCTCCTTAGATATGGAAAAAAAAAGATTATTTCCTTTCTTTTTATGGCACCTCTTTACACATTTGAAAAGTGTTATCATTTTGCAGCCCTTGTTTTTCTCACTTGTTTTTCTAAATTAACAATCCCATTTCCATTAAATGCATGTTTTCTGTGTCCTTGATTATTTTCTATTTCTCTCCTTTGCTCCATGCTCTTCTTGCCATGCAGCACTCAATACTAAATAGTCCAAGTGAAGCTAGTTCAAAGTTCAGAAAGTCCTGAACACTGATGTTCATGGATCTAGGTCAGATGCTGGTGGCTGATGGCTCACCTAAGCAACCTCTCTGGATATGGCACAGCCACAGCATGAGAAAGGAGTACAGTCTTGCCACTCAAGTCTATGAAATGTTGCTGCAAAGAACATTTTTCTAATGCATCACTTCAGTCGTGTCCTTTTACATTGATCAGGTCATGTCTGCTTTCTGTACTGTATCAAATATAAACTCTTGCTTTCATTTTCAAATTCCTTCACAACCCTTTCTTCTTCTTCCTTTCCATCTTTTCCTCTTAACAAACTGTGATACCTTCCATCTCTCCATACCCTGTTTCCTGATATTTAGGGAAGGCTCTTTTGGGATTTCTGTATTTGGATCCATGTGCTTTAGAAAGTTTCTTCATAAACAGGCAGACTCAATGATAATCTTCCTTTTAAAGCTCTTTTACACTGAGTCTCTGGAGATCTCAGTGRCATTTGGGCCGTTTGTGAGCCAAGCACACTAGTGCCGACCACACCGACCACMGTTGTGTTGATTCCTTGTGCTCTTCTGTTCAGGTCCATCTGTTGTCTCATGTCTCTTTTACACTTACAAGGAGGGCGTTTTGGAACATCTTCTGTTTCTCATATGTGAAGTATTAACATGATAGTTTTGATGGTATTTAATATGATAATGCAAATAATCCTGATAAATGTATGTGAGGTGCTACAGGATCTGCCTTATGCAGATCTGTTGGGCAAAGAACAAAATATTTCAGAGGACTGATATATCCTGATGTACTTTTTCCAGCCCACAGAAATATCCTGTTACAATATTTTCACAGGAGAGCAAGGTGAGCCAAGGCCCAGTCATTACTGAGTTTTTTCCATGTAATTGAGTGGTTCAAGAAAACATTATGAAAGATTATCTTGGCAGAAGATGTAAATGTGAAGAGCAGCTGGAAATCCCATGAAGATCCTTCTTGTCTATAAATTAATACACGCCATTGGGAATACTGACAGTTTGTCTTGGAAATGAAATGGTTGAAAAGAGATTTTGGCACTCAAYGAGCAAAAGATACGACAGTCATTAAAGCAGCAGTATATTTATGGCATAGTACAATGGTTAATTGGTTTGATATATGTTTATATTCATATGAAATCAAGCAACTGTTTCTCGTCTCCCTCTTTTTCCTTTTCTTTGTGTGTGTGTTTGTGTAAAAATACATAAACTGAACATTCGTTCAATGTAAAAGAGCATTTCTACAGGAAAGCACAAAAACTTCCTTTATTATCTTATCACAGATGCATAGCTCCTACCATAAGAGCTGAATAAAACGTTTTTGCAATTCTGTGGGTTGCTCCATTGAACAAATGTTTTTCTCACAGCGTTTTTCCTCTCTGCTACCTTCATTTTACTCTGTAAAGAAAGCAAGATGCAATAAACTATAAGTGAACTAGGAGCAGAAGAACATTTCTAAARTGGCAATAGTCAATAGTCAATACCTGGCTTAGGCCAGGAAGGATACCTGGAAGGAAGGCCAGGAGATGTTAGTGTGTTCCTTCATTCACACGTACATGTGTACAAACAGAAATGTATGGATAAAAAGACATTTATAATCATAAAAAACATTTAAAAACATAAAAATTTAAAAAATATATAATCATGAGTAAACATGACAGTTGCAACATAAGTATGTGTATGTATAGGTATCAGATAACCAGACATCAGAAAAACTGAATTTGCTTTATGTGGTTGAAAGTAGATTAGGATTGGCAGCGGCAAGTGTGAATGAGCACAGGCAGAACTTGCTCTGGATTTGCCTCCTGTGCCATCAGCCAGGGCAGATACCACCAGTGGCAAGAGCGGAGTTCCCTCTAGGCTGCCCCAGCCAGAGAGCAACCGTGAACCCAGGCTTCTTCTCTGCATGGTTTACTTCTCCATCTGGAAAATCTGACTAGGCGGAAGGGCTTGGATTTACCCCTCTCCTCTCCTCTCCTCTCCTCTCCTCTCCTCTCCTCTCCTCTCCTCTCCTCTCCTCTCCTCTCCTCTCCTCTATCTCAAAGTGTGAGGCTTTGAACAGAAAGGAGCACCAGAGGGAGCATTTCAGAGTTCTCTTAAGCAGATCCTTTTTTTTTTCCTGCCTCATATTCCAAATTAGGATTCTAGATACAGATTGGATTATGATCAAGATTGACACTCTGCGTCTTTCATCATCAAAAGAAAAGATGCATCTGGTTGAAGATCTGCCCCCCACTTCCCATGCTGTCATTCCAGGAAGAAGGGAAAGGAAACTTTGATTTCACTCTTTCTCTCCTTTGATATCTGGTGGCATTTCCACCTGAGAGGACTACCTATGCCTACGCCTTCTGCTCTGTTTGAATAGCCTGGGGCCTTCCTAGAGTTACTGGAATTGCTCAGCGAAACATTGCCCGATGCCTTTTGGGAGCGTGTCCCCAGTCAAATTGATATGCTGTGTCTGCCTCTTCTGACCTATATGGTGATGCTGATGAATGAGACTCTGTCTCTTAGTTTGCTGTAGCAAGCACTGAATTAAGTGCAACTTCTGCTCTATGTGAAGACAGATGCTATAAAATGTGACTCACATTCTCTCTTTGTCCCCCTCCCTACAGCAGCGTCTGTGCTGCTGCAACCTCTCAGCATGAGGAGCAATCATGTTTCTTAATAAATAATCAATTTGGCAAAAGCTCCAGACATCTAGGCTGTGCTCATTACCTATCCCCCAGTAGAGAACAGCAAATGCGCAAGCCTTGCTGTCTGGAACAGGTTTCATGCCCGATGAAACTAGCTGGGTGTGGAGAGAATGGAAGAAATTACCCCTTCATGAATAAAAATCTTCTCTTCCAAATTTCTCCTGAAGGCTGTCCTGGATGTGGGCCACATTCTGGCACTGTTGTTTGATGCATTTTTGCTTTTAAAGAAAATTCTTGGTTCTGTGACAGATATAGGACTGCTTCATGGGATGTGTGTGGTGGAGAGAATTTTCCATAAGAGTTTTTGCTGGGATGGGACGTGAACTCTTGCCTATCAGGCAAGATTCTCCAAGAAGGTAGCAGAGCTACCTTTGTCACAAAATCTTCGTCCACATTTCTTGACTACATTTATAGACCCCAGTCTTTGAAGGTAGAGAGATAGGAGGCCTTTTTATCTTTGCAGTATCTTTTTTTTTCCCTCTCAGACTGAGGCAGAATGTTCAGTTTTGCCTCATCGGGGGTCATGTTGCTAGAATGGGCCAAGTCTCATGTAATTGCAGAGTTTTATAGTGATTAGATCTAAGTTGCATCCAGCTACTTATCTTGCTACCGTGAGCTCTAAAGGCAGATGTAGGTGAGCAAAAGTGTTTCGGGCTAGGTGGAGACAGGTGGGAAGTCTAGAAGAGCTTGAGTTTGCTTTTATAGGATAAGACGGATCCATCAAAAATAACATGTAATACCAACTCCTCTGCTCCACGAATAACTGTTTCCAGGCTCTCCATGCTCCTTTGACCTTCACTGGTCTGCCTTGTTTTGCTGCCGTGTTTCTCCTCACAGGCCTCAGAAAGTTAAAGCTGCCCTTTATCTTGCAAACACTAGAAGTAATTGAAAAGGGTTTAGTTATCGGAAAGGCCAGGATTTTTGARTGGAGCATATAAATCTGGAAAATCTAAAATCAGTTAATTTTAAGGATCTCCTTTTTTAGTTTATTTGTTTTTCATTTTATTTTTCCGTCCCCTGGTATAATCTGCCGAGATGGTCTTTTCTCTGTCCTGTATTTCATGTTTGTTAAATCTCTGTTAGATTTCTTTTTGTTATACCTTACCCATCCCAAACAATAAATGAATAAATAAAAGCAGTAGCTCAGGATCTCTTCCTTCACAGCTTCTTTCCTCATTTCTCATCCCAACAGCAGAACCCTCTTGCATTTATTTAGTGATCTTGGCCTGTGGAGCCACAGTGAATCCTGAATTGATCTGAGAGCAAGAGCTTGTATCTGCTCTACCGACTGACGTGTTTTTAGTTCTGGAGAACTGTTTGAAAGGGCTTTGCCTCTTTCTGCAATCAGTCTTGGCTCTATTTCCACCCCAAAGCAGTTTTAAATACTCCCTTGGAGAGGTTGGCATGACTGATACCAGAGCAGAGTACTTGTTGTACTGTTTGATTTCATTTCTCTACTTAAGATTGTTCTCTTTAATCTCAAACAATTGTACTCAACTACGGTTAAAATTCCTTTTCTGCAATCTTTGATTAATAAGTAACTCAGGCTCTGCAGGTCTGTGAGGAGGTAAATCAGAGCCAAGTACTATGTTTAAAAAAAAAAAAAAAAAGACGAAGTGAGTATGTTTGCAGCAAAAATAATTTGAAAACACCCTAGTTTTATTTGGTTCCAAATTACCACACGCTTGAAATACAGTGCTGTATTCCTATTAGTTTGACCTGCAGTCTCTTTGATTATAATTTCATGTAGGTTTAAGACAACGTGTTCTTTTACAGTCAGACCCCAATCCTGTATAAGATACCGAATGCAAAAATCTATCTGTGAAGATGACACTTCACTAGTGTACTGGTACAAGGCTTCTCAGAAGCCTTCATGTGAAATAAAAGGCATAGAAATTAAAGAATGTTGCCCCCAAAAAGAAAGTAATTAAAACAAGCAAGAAAAAGTAGGTCAAATTTCAGCCTGTGTTCAGGTTGCTCCTCTTAAATACAAAAAGAGCAGAGAAAATAAGCAGATGGGAGTAGAGAAAAGGGAAATAAGCCAAAGTGATTAGCCCAATGACCTTCTTTTGTTTCTGGTGGGTTTGTATGTATGTGCTCTGTGCCATTGGTTTTGATGAATAAAATTAACATATTCAATTTATACCCCAAAAGAAGCCTGAATTCAGTTATTTACAGAGTACTGCAATTAAATTTAAGGTGTACATTTTAACACTGGAAATTATTGTTGTACTTATTTTCTATACTTTGTGTATTTATGTGTTCAGATTGAAGACGTACAAAGCAGAGAGTAATTTTTAAAAATAGCATTAGCACTAATTAAGAAAAGAAAATACCTCAGAACAACGGCTTTCTCCATTTTTTTTGTTTGTATGCCATTTTAAACAACATTGAGCCCCTCAGTAATGGATTAGCTTATTCATCAGCTTTCTAAAAGCCAAATTTCAATCAATTTGTCCTTTTCTTATATTCTTTCAAATCATTTACATACACAAAGATTTTCACTAAGTTGATAAAGGATTCCCAAGAAGTTTCCAAGTGATGCTTAGTTAAGTAAACTCAGTAGAAACTTRTATTGTCATTAGTTCAATGAATGGGCTATGTTGCACAGCTCAAATTATCTAGAGATTTCTACCAGGAAAGTAAAGAAAGAAGTGAAAAAAATGAAGGGAAAAACCAAATTAAGGAACTTTATTCATGACTTTTATGTATTACTTTAGAACATAATTATAGTTTATGCTAATTTTAATGTGTTTCCTAGTGTTACATTTACTCCTCTTGAACGGTTGTAGATACTTGGGGTGGGCATAGGACTTGCTGTGTAGATGAGATAAATAGTGTCTTTTTTCAAAGAGTGGCCAGAAAGCTACATTTCAGGCATGGTATCAGTGCTCTGAGCGTCTGATGCTGTTGTACCATCATGTAGTTGTTAGGAGTATGGGCTTTATCCTCCACTCGAAGAGTTTTTTTTCATGTGTGGAAATAGGTTTATAAAGATCAATTTATTTCTCAAAGTTGCTGGTCTGAAAAATATTAAATCTGGATATTTCTGTATACAAAAAAGTGTCTTAATCTCTTTTAGCTATTGCTAAGTCCTTGCTTGTAAGAAATCATGTACTTTTCTGTTTTGCAAAATGAGTATTTTCTATTATCATATTTAAAATTCACTTTTTGGGAGTTATGAATTCTCCCAATTCTCCAATGAACTCATTCATTGGAGTTATGAATTAAGCAAGACAGAGCTCCTGAAACTCCTTTATTGCTTATACATTTTCACCCTCTTCCAAGATCCCTTCCTAGGGGGAAACCATCCCTTCCTTTCCAAGCTCTCCCCATAGTTTTTGGCAGCTCTCAGTGGCCCCACTGTGAACCCTCATGCACSTGCAAGGTGACCTGGGCCACCTTGTCCACAGTAGCACTGCACATCAGTCCACAGAAAGACATTGTCATATTTTCAGTGTCACTCTCTCCAACCTGTAGGTATCCCAACTTCCCTACCTTTCTTGGCTGTACTAACTTAGAGAGCAGAGCGTCATTGAGCTGGAGTAGCATCAAAGTGCTCCACTTCTTAGGAGATAAACAACTGTCCTCTCCTTGCTCCTGCTGTCCCATGCTCTCCTGCACTTCCCACTCTGGTGATCGCCGTTYTCTTGGATCTCATTTGAGATACTCCAATCCGTCTTGGCTCACTTAGCTCAAAGGGTTTAAATGGTAAGTGCTTGGTAACCAGCCTCCCTTTCCTTGGGAGAGGTCGTGGAGCGCCCATGAGGCCACTTCTGACCCCAAACCTGGGGAGGATAGAGGGCAAGAACCAGGCAGCCATTCATTAGGATCGAATAAATACATTTTAAAGAGGCTAGCTTTGCTACACAAATCAAATGCTAAGGTTCAGCCTGCTGGAAGTGTTTTGAAAACCTTACACAAACGGCTACCGTTTGCTTGGAGACAGCTTTGATACCAARTGTGTGCTTTAATTGAGATATATTTATGCTGAAGAAAGCAACTTGGCAGCTTCATGTATTAGTGCCTACTTTGAAATAATCTTTTAGATTATTCACACCTCATGTGAGGTTGTTACCATTTTTGTTTGTTTAGAATCTTTTGCATTTACTAGGTGCCTTCTGCAAGCATCTGTCCTACAGAAAGGTCACACAGTATTACAGCAGATATCTGCTGGACTATTCAGGTAAACAAGACAAATTTTGCATGACTAAAGTGGTGGAAAATGCTGCTTCTACAAGATGCRAATGTTGATTTTTTCCTTTTTCTTTTTTTGTTCAGGAAAAGGGAGATGGTTTCTTGGTCAAGGAATGAAATAGGCAAATCTAAGAAGTGATCCTCTATTTTGTAAGATGACTGATGCCTCATACGGCTCATTTGTAAATGTTTACATTATAGAGACCTGGATGAATGAATTTAGCGTTACCCTTACCTACAAGCTTGTTGTGTAMCACATGCAAAAAATGTAGTAGAGCTTATCAAAACATTAGTTTTCAGTCAAATATAWAATTTAAACATGATATTTCCAATTCTTTCTATTTTTCTTGTATCTTAGATTATTTTGGTTATTCATTATATATGACAGAAATGCTGATATGGAAATTCTAATTTCCTTTTCACTCCTCTTTTTGTTTCCCTCATCTGTTCTACAGCTGAAACACTTTTGTGGAACTGCCTTGGCCCCTGCTTAGGACACTCATGTTCAGCCCCAACGGTCTGCAATGGACACGTCACAGTGGGCAGAGGGATTCAGGGCACAAGGTTCTGTCGCTTCACAATACACAGCTTTTCAAGGAACTTGCCCTGTAGGCTCCTACCCCACAGTAAATAAATTTGATCAGTAAATAACTCTAACAGCTTTGCCTCTTTGATTAATTTTGATTATATTTATTTATCTTCTGGCATTAATAACTTCTTCCAAAGCGTTCTTGCATCAGCATCGCGTTTATAGGACTCCTCCAGCAGAGCTAATTGATTCTGAAATGGCAAATGTTCCTGGTTTGCTGTTTCCTCTGCAAAACTGTTAAGGTAGTTGTGCTTTTTATTGCAGCTGTGCCAGTATCTCACAACAAATTGAGGAGGTTCTCAGGGGTGAAATATTTATCTGCTTAATGTCAACTGTTAGATAAAGATAGCGATGAGAATAGTGCTGTTAAAGTCTCTAATTAAGTTCTCTCTGCAAAATGAGAATTAGATGAAAATATGAAAGTGATTATAGTTATTAYAGCAAGGTACAAGTTTAATGCTCTTTACTACTAATAATCAAATAATAATATCCTTAGATAGTGCACAGTATGCTCAAAATACATTCTTCCAAACATTAATATTACACTTGTAATATCTTCAGAATAACAATGKTAGAAAATTAAGTTTGCAAACATCTTTTAAAAAACAATCCAACTTCACTGATATCTTAGAAGAGCAATTATTCTTAATTTCTATTACCCAGTTTATAAATATTTAAAATGAACTCATACATGTGTTACATGGTTGACTTATGTTTATTACTCTGCCAGTAGTAGCTATATACTCTTTCTTTTATTAAACTATTATATGTTTGCTACAGCTAAGACCTAAAACCTGTGTTGTCTAATGCAGAAACTAAAACAACCTTTCAGGTTGAGAAACAACTGATTTATGCAATGTTCCTGTAAAAATATCTTAAATTAGACAACTGACAACTGACAGCTACCAACTGAAATCAACAGTAATCACTAGCGGCACTGTTTAACACTTCCAGACTTGCAGAGTCTTTCTATATATTGACATTTTCCCTTATGTTTCCTAGTTTTTGGTTATAACATCAGAAGAGCAAGATCTGAAATTGCAATTAAATCAATCTGACAATGAGTCATGCTCTGGAAATTAAGGAGGACTGAGGCAAAAATAATCTAATCTTAAACATGAATGGTATTTACTGGAGGGAAGGAATTTGCCTTTTAAATATATATATGTGTGTGTGTGTGTGTGTGTGTGTATACACGCACATACATATACATATATATATATAGGGGAATGTAAAACTTGCCAAGAATTGGTTAGAGTATTTTCTTTTTTTTTTTTTTCTTTTTTTCATAAGCGTCTGTTCTGTGCTCTAGAACAGCTATTGGAATGGAGTATCTTGGGAAACTAGTGCTATATTGAAATCACCCATAAATATATATTTTCCTCTGTTTGCAAAAGGGCAAGTTTAGGTTTCTAATTACAATCACTCACAGACACAGAACTTGGAGTTGCTAAAATGAACTCCAAGAAAAGGCCACCTTCTTTATGCACCCAGTATCTGCTGGCACCAGTTCAGGAATGTTGAGGATCTATATGGGGATCTATAGCAGGCACCTAAGCACCCTGTAGGGTCACTGGCGGTAGCTGCCTAGTGCGGCAGAGCCTGCCAAGCAGCCTTCATCATGGCTCTGAATCTGCCACTAGCTGGTTTGAAATAGTCAGCAATGAGGATTTGTGAGCTTCTCTGTAGCTCATGTGTCTGCTTACATCTTTTATATCCCATCCACTGGAGATCTAAGCTTGGAATTCTCTTTTGAGACCAGGCACCCACCAGAGCAATGAAATGCGCTTCACAGTTGCATGCTAGATGTGCTCTTTCTGGCAACACCTATAATGAAACGGCAAGTTCTGTAAGTTCTTTGAGGCAGGGATCATTTTCTCATCCATAGATATGTTTTTTTTTTCATATATTCTGTGTGTCTCTACACAAGTGATTCCATTTTTGGTTGGATCTTTAACATGCTGTGGTTTGTAATGTAAGTAATAAATAAAGATAACACTATGTTAGTGGTTAGTTGTTCCATTCTCATTTTGCTGTCTTGAATCACTGACCTAAACATGTAGGGGAAAAGCTTCCAGAAACTCAGAAAACACTGTGCCTGTCAAAAACCTAGAATGTGTTTTTTTGCTAAACCACAACACAAGTTAGAAACATAAAGACTAGCAGAGATAAGACATGCAGATACAGTCTGGTACTAAATGTGGAACAATCCTTATTTAGATGGTAATTTGAATCTCTTTCTTTCCTTCAGAACCATTTAAGATTAAAACCATCCAAGTACTGTCATTTGCATAACTGATTATTTCTAAAATCCAATTGTTCTCTCTAGAAATCAAAACCACTTTTTAGTCCAGAGTAAAGATGGGAATGAGATTTTCCTAAGATTAGATTTCAATTACATTAGATTTAGCCTATAATGAAGATAAATATTGTGATATGTAGTATTTAGAGGAATGAAGTAGCATGTACTTATTGAATCAATCTGTCTGTCTGCTATAGTAGCACTAGTTTAAAAAAATAGTGGAGTACAGGTTTATTCCCACATATGAAACAGTAGAATAAAAATTAAAGCAAGTTTGTCCCAAAGAAAAAATGCAATAAAAACTCATACCACATTTACTATAAAGAGGTTTAGGAATGTCTAGTATGAAAATCAGAGGAACTCCAGATAATACTTAAATATTACTTACCTAAATATTATGATAATACACCCGCCCAATGTTTGGTATTGCATAGCTAGGCATTCAGACTAACAAAACAATAAGAATTCTAAGTGCAAGAAAGTGAGCAATATAGTGATAATTCATTAAACTCACAAATCAAATGAATTTATAGGTAAGATCTCTCCTCTCTTAAATCATCTGGCCAGAGTTACATAATCTCATTCTTTAATCATGTAAATGATAAGGAGGCTTGGCACAGTGCATAGTTGTTACAATCGATGAGCTAAAACATGCTGTCATAAAGTACATCCTTGTCTCTGACTTTCTGCTGTTGTATCTGGTTTAGTATAAACACTTAAATATTCAAAGTTGAATGTTTATTCTTTTAATAAGCAGTAAGACATTAATAGGTAATTCTAGTGTTTTAAATAATAGGTAATTCTAGTGTTTAGATGTTTTAAAAAACATCTAGTCTAGATGTTTTTTAAAGACAGACTAGAAATAATGGGAAGGCCCTGAATGTAAAAATACAACTGACTACTAAGGTAGCTATTGCTGTAAGGAGAGGTGAAAATTCTGAGCTTCAATAATAACCAAATGAAAATTCTGGACATTCTATAATTAATTCACAGCAGATTTCTATTCGCTCAGAGTAAGACTGCATAGCTGGTGATCTCCTTCAAGGTCACAACCATGGCATAATTAAAGTCTGCTCAGCTTTAGGAGAATCAGTCTTCCTCAGAGCAGATGAAACCTGGATTTTGCTACCCCCGGGTATCTGCAAAGACTTGTGAATGTGGTAGGTCCCACATTAAATCAAGACATAGTCAACAGCCTTGAGCTAGTCCTAGGAGGAGGAGATGAGACTTTTTTTTTTAGTGAAAAGTCAAGTCAAAAGGAGAGTCTAGGAAAGTCAAAGGGGAATCTAGTCTTTGAAAATTCAGTTGCATAAAGCTGTGCTTCTGTGGCTAAGTGGTGCTGTGCTTTATTTAAGGTCCTGTTCTGCTGAGACTCCAGTAAGGACAAATCCTGGGTTACATGCAGCTGTTGGCTGGAGCACAGGAGGGAGGATGACTGTAACATGGCATTTCTCTCCTCTTGTAGTGCCATTATCCCATGAAATACTAAATTATTGCTCCAACTCCTTAGTGTTCCAGGAAATGCACCTACGACATACCCACAGCTGAGAGAATCTAGTCCACCAAAATCTGAGCTATGGTGATCGAACATCGATCCTTCTGTTCCCTGCCACTTCTAGTACATTAGAGTTGTACTCAGGCCTCTTCTTGAAAAGACGGTTAAGTTCCTTATTGTGACAAATTGGATGTATTATATTTTTATCCTTTATTTATTTTACTATCGCTTTATTTTTTAAAAACTTTTCTTTTATACATTTTTCTTTGTTGAGGTACCTAAACCTTGGTAGAGCTTCTCCCATTTTCTCTGCTTAATTAAATGGCAAAGGAAAGTCTATTTTGATGCCAGTTATTCTGTCACAAGCTACCGTAGCACACACTAATGCTCAAGCAATTTAATCTCTCACTTGCACGTGTTGTTTTGCATCCCTGTCTCCGGAGCCAAAGCCATCTTGACTGCATCAGGCTGGCATGCTGGGGAGCAGGTCTGATTCTTCAAACTGGATTTCGGGTGGTATGTTGTGTCCAGCTGTCACTGACAGCTATTGTTTGTACAGCATGGGAGTCTGCAAGGAATGGGGAGCTTGGGATGCAGAGCGACCTTAGCATCCCACTCTCTGAGAGCTGCTGTCACCAGGCACGTCGACAGATGTGAACTTTAGCAAGATTCCAGAAGCTCAGTCAGAGGACAAAGGAAACTGAGGTTCCTTTCTTACATTAATCAGTGGTTTTTGCCCACTGGGAGGGCATTTAAGAATGTTTAACATGTGTAGAATTTCTCCTTGAACACTGCAATACATCAATTAGGATTTTTTTWAAAAAAAAAACAGTAGTAATAGTAATTTTCTGAGTTCAKATGTTCTTCCTAGTCATTATGGTTTGGCTACTAATGCTACACAGTGGATAGATMAGGATTAGTAGATATATCCTTTACTGTAGGGCTTTTTCATGTTGAGAGTTGACAGCAAATATTTTCACTTYAAAAGTTTAATCTTCTTGGATCTGACTTTTAGCTGGTATAAATCAGACCTACCTTGATTTAAGACCAGCTCAAGCAATGGTGGTTTTTGTCAAATCAGTACTTCTCAAAAGAGGAACAGTGCTCTAAATCTAGCTGCAAAAACAAATTTCAAGTACTGGCTATTTACTTGAATTATGAAACAGAAAGAGAATGATATTCGTCTCATAATTTTATGCATGATGATATAAAACTCTGTCAGTTCTTGAGTGTTTAGCTATAATCCATGTGGGCAGTATAAAAGTTAAACATTGAACATTATCATAAATATTTTGCATCACTAGGAAATATTTCTTCTGACTTTAATTCTGTCTTAAACTTGCCTAGTATCACTTTGTTGGAATTATGTAATCTTAAATTCATTTCAGAGGTCTTATGAAATATCCAGAGTAGTAACATTGCAAGAAGATTATGGAGCTTTCCAATAAAGGATTCTTGAAAGTTTCTAGGAAGGTCATACTGTTCAGCATTAAAAAAAAAAAAAAAAAAAAAAAAAAAAGGAAAGAATGAGAAATAAAATGTTTGTCTGCATTGCAGAGGAGCATAAGGAGCATAAAATCAGTTGATCGTATGGGAGCAAAAATTTTGGAGGTAGTTCGGGGAATATATTTGCTGTGACTTTCCATGCCAACTGAAAGATAATATATGCCAATTTTGGAAACCCTTCTGTGGGAGTATATTTTACCCTAATTCAAGGAGTAAAGTGTGTTCATTTTGCTTTAAAGTATCTGAGTCAGTAATATGTGTATTTAAATGAGTTAGTTTGAAGCTGCCTTAGGCTGTGCAGGAGTGTATGTGTGTTTTATGTCAGTGAGATAGAGAGGGGGAGATCCAGCCAAATCCTAACAAATCTCTGCCTTCTTCTGCTGGAGAGAATGATGCATACAGGCAACTAAATATCACTTTATTATCCARAAGATGGGCCTGTTTAGCCTGGAGGGAGATCTSATCAATATGTATAAGTACCTGAGGGGAGCATGTAGGGAGGATTGGGCCCAACTCTTCTCTGTGGTGGCCAGTGACAGGATGAGTATAAACTGAAACCCAGACAGYTCCATCTCCAKKTGAGGAGGAACTTCTTMMCWGTGAGGGTGMCAGAGCCCTGGMACAGGCTGCCCAGGGAGGCTGTGGAGTCTCCTTCTCTGGAGATCTTCCAAACCCGCCTGGCTGYCACCCTGTGCCCCGYGCTSTGGGTGTCCCTGCTGGAGCAGGGGGTTGSACTGGGTGATCTCTAGAGGTCCCTTCCAACCTCAACCATTCTGTGATTCTGTGATAGTGTTGCACATAATCTCAGTAGGGAAGGTAGAATGTACTGAAAATGATGAGGCTGGAAGCTSTTAGAGGTTTACATGGTTATCTACATTACACCTGAACCCTTTGTCTAGAGGTTGAAGATTTCATTTTGAAAATAAGCAATATAAATGGATGTACATCACAGTYGCTAAAAAGTTCCTTTTCTTATAGACTGCACCCACATTTCCAATGGTGTGGTCATTTCTGAAATGTCTTGTGTGAGCTCACTGTGGATATGTGACACGATGAGGTAGTTTTACTTTTTGTATTTGATGCTGATGGCACTGAAAGATGTTATGTTCTTTCTTAGAAAGGGAGAATTATGAACTTCCAAAGAGAAAGCATTTAATTTTCATAGGAAAACAAGGCAAGATTGTTCTTTAAATCTGATCCAATAGCAAATGATAAATCACAAAGGCAAACAAACAAACAAAAAGAATAGAAATTGAAAGAAATACCAGTTAGCATCTCTGCTTCTCCTAACATTGTCAGCCTTTGCTGTCATATTAGGAGATGCAAAGATGCTGCCTAACTTTCCTCAACATGTAGACTCGGTAAGAATTCTGCTACTGGGCATGTTGTCAGTAATTTGCAATAACTGTTTTGAATAAAAGGTTTAAACTTTTATTTTTCCCTGCTTTTTAACAGAAAACTGACTATTTAACAAGCCTATTTTTGATTTGTTCTCCCCCAAAAGCATGATAAGTTGATGGATATTGTAAGACTGCCAATACATCAGTTTACTGGGGGGGAAAAAAAGTGCATTTTTGCTGAGATCACATTTCAGTGACATTTTTTTAACTGTCATCGAGAATATGTGATAGTCGATTAGAGTCCAGCCATCAGAAAACATGTCTATGGTCATTTAATAGTGAAAGCATGAAAATTGCTGCTAATGGCAGTCTGAAGTTCTTTTGCAACTAAATACTGCTCTAGGCCAAGCTACAAGGACAACAGAGCTCCAGCCAGAGGTCACAGGGCTTAGTCTTTATTTTCTGCTCTGGGTTACTGCTGACTCCTGTTTGCTTTAATCATTCATTCCCCATGGCAGGGTAGCACAATCCCAGATTTTATGCCTTCCTTTTTTGTTTTGTGACCTCTTGTACCTTTTCCACTTCATTTTATCTTTGAAATAGATACAGTACTTCTTCCTGCTCCAGAGGGTACCAGCGATAGCCATGCATGACTCRTTGTGTTTTGCCAGGATTGTAGAAAAGAGACACTCTCCGTTCTCCTTTTTGCCCATTTCCATTTGGAAACTGTTGCTCTTCGTTTTGAAGCTTTGCTCTTCTTCTTCCCTCCTCTGGCTGTTTCCATCTGACCCACACATGTATATTTATATGGAGACCACAGTCATGTTGTCTCCAGCTTTTATTCATGCCTGTGTTTTTAAAGCAGCATAACTGGTTATCTTAAGACTGAACGTTGCTCAGTATTTGTGAAGCTTTGAGCATGATGATGCTAATGCTGCTGCGGAGTCCAAAGCTCAAAATAACTATTCTGCTGGATAATGCAGTGCACTCACATTCATACTTACGTCAGGGCTCCTGGGACACGCACAGGTAAAAACAGCATAAATAAAACATTTTTGAATTCCAGACGCTGTATAAAGAGGAAAAATTTTGTTGCTGTCAGAAGCAGATTTGCAGAAACATGGCATAAATATATCCTCAGTTGTAAGGAAATGATTGCAGAGGGCAGTGTTGGGATTTTGGAAGGGTGAACTGGAAATTCAGGACACTGTTTACACCAAACTTGGCGGTGTGACCTCAGGATGTTCCCTTGGCTAAACACTCAAGACTGACTGCATTTCCATATTCTCATACAAATTATGCAATAACACGATGCCAAACTACCAGGTTGGATTCTAAGTTAGTTTTTAAGATATCAGCTGCTATTAAAGACTATTTGGAACAAAAAAGTAGTAAGTGTTATGAAGGGTTTGTGTAAGGGAATGACAGATGTGCACCTCTATTCACACCAAGACCAGATAAAAATAGTTATTTGGATTTCTTGTCTAATGTAGTAAGCTTAGCTACATTTTAAAATACATTTTCATCAGAAAAAAAAGGCTTTTTTTTCCAAAAAAAAGCTATTGAAATGAAATATTTTAACAGTGTCAATATTTTGCTATTGAGCCTATTGATCATTTGCTCTAGGAGATGTGGCTAGCAGAGCTAGAGGGAGGAAAGCTGCCTTCCAATTTGATGGCAAAATGAGCAATTAGACTTTTTTTAAGTTGTAAAAATATCTGTAAAACCACATTATTAATTCTCTCCCCTCAACAAAAATTTAGTTATAGCCAGCAATGTTATGATTTCTTGAAATTTTGAAATCATATTGGTAATCATATTGCTGGAAGTAAAAATTCCTCTGGATTTATTAATCTAGTACATTTTTAAGTGTCATAAACTGTGATTACTAGCATAGTTCCTTTACTCCATGATTTGTTTCGTTTTGTTTTCTGATTTCACTTCTAACATTGCTGAAATGGTTTTCATTATTACAAAGATATTACAAAGCCTACAGTAACATGAAAGGTCACATTAATTTCTAGTCATCTCTCAATATTACATGGAGAGAATAGATATAGGAAAAAATAGAAGCAAATAGAAGGAAAAAAATGAATGAATCTTTCCTTCTTTGTCAGCACTTTTGAAACTGGAACTGGTCTTTGTGTAAAGTTTTTGCCGGAAATATTTGGAATGAAAAAATACATTTAAAAAACAATTTTATTTTATCAATTAAAACAGTAAGATAAGGAAAATAATTATCAAATTTTCATTGTATGTTCTTTAAAAGCTGTACCAAATGATTCATTATGCATTTACATCTGTGGACAATTTTTATCGTATTTCAACTGCTTAGAATACAAGTCAGTATTAACTGCCGAGTTTTCCAAAGGCATTTCAATGTGCTCTGAATTCCCCCGGGAGTTAGATGCTTAAATTCCTCAGGTTCCTTTTTTAAAAATRCCCTTATGAAACATTACAACTTGGTTTTCTTTGCACAAGATTACAAGGCTCAATATGCAAGATCCTCAGAGAAATGAGGGAAAAGATGACAACTTATATGATTTTGCCAATTGAAGACAAGGAAATAAATTAGAATCTCTAAAGTAGACTTGCTCCAAGGCAGCTACAAAAAAAAAAAAAAAAAAAAAAAAGATCACCAACAAAGAACAGTTTATTTCATTTACACTTCTGTCTCAACTGTCTCAAAATCACTTGAAACACTACATATCTCTCAGGAAAACATGAGGAAGTAAGAGAGGCTTAAAATGCATGTGACAGCAGTGCAGGCTCTGTGGCTGCAGTGCTTCAGCACGCTTGGACTTTTTGCAAACAGCTCCRTTCATTTCTGATAGCACGCGGGAATGCAGATCAGATGGATGCACAGTGCACTACACATCCCTGTGAGTTATGCTAGGGAAAGAGGAAGGAGCCTTRTTAATTTTTATTATTGCATCCATAAAAAGCAAGCCAAAGGGGTACATGCACCCATTAATTTAAAGTGAGAAAACTGATATGGATTTGGGCTGTGTTTGGASTCTATGTGTCTTTTTGCAGTAGCTAGAATATTGTTATTTCTTTCATCTATGTGCAGCATGGGAAATGAGGACTGCAAGCTGTGAGTGTAGTGTGAGGATGTTTTGAAAGGCACAGAGGGTGCTCAGATGGTGTTGGAGGACAGTGCAAGGAGGCAAGAAATCTGATCCGCCTCCATCCTGACATTTGGAGATGCCCAATCTCCTGAACTATGCCAAGGCCGAGTTATTAGGACCAGCTGAAAACCGAGGTAGGAGAGAGGCAGCAGTTGCTGTGCAGGGCTSAGTGTTCATGGATGCACTCGGGGCCTTCAGTTCAGCACCCCGTTACCTTGTCCAGTTCAGTAGGAAAAAGCCCCACAGAAACTGGTTTGCATTGAGGAACAAACTTCCCTTGCTCAGCACTACTTGTATTCTTATTGCCTTACACTGCTTTAAAAGATGATAGTGAGAACACCCTGAGAAGAGCAGTTTTTAATTACCTTTGCTTATGCTAAATATTTTCTTCTTCTAAATATTAAAAATTGTAGAAAAGGGGACCTGGCCCAATGGATGAGCAAACGAGATTGCTGAACTGCAAAAATTCCTTCCTTCCTTCCTTCCTTCCTTCCTTCCTTCCTTCCTTCCTTCCTTCCTTCCTTCCTTCCTTCCTTCCTTCCTTCCTTCCTTCCTTCC
>NW_020455888.1:3849342-3856210 GCF_003342845.1 Nothoprocta perdicaria | reverse complement strand
TCTCTCTATTTTGCAATGCCATAGCCCAGCTTCAGCAAAACAAATGGAAATTTTCCCACCACCTCCTCCTTTCTAATCTGGGAAGGAGCTAATCTCTTGTGATGCAGCAGTCATGACTTCGAATCCCGTCTGACCAAGACCACTTAATCTGCCTTCCAAGTCCTAAGTGACTTCTCTAACATTCAGGCAGTATATTTAACATAATCTCTCAACACCTCCGCAGTGGCTGTTTTTTGAACAAAAATTATGAGCCCGCTTGTCAGCCTCTGAGGATACAGCATAAGCACTGAAATACAGCAGAAGTTGTAGCGCCGCAACAAAGATTGGTGCCAAATCTCCGAAGACAAATGGGATTTCAGGCCTAGCTCTGTCAGCAGTGTTTTCTCCCGGATAACTGAAGTTCTTGGCTCCCTTCGGAGCTGACTCGCTCCGTCTAGGGATCCTGCCAGTGTAATTCAGGCTGCAGATCCCACTGCGGGGCCAGGCCAGGTCGAGCTAATCCGCACCTTGCTGAGGGTCCCTCTTACTTCTCTTTCTGCATCGCAGGACTTTATTTTGAAGTATTAACCAAGAGCTTCTTTCCTTCTGTTAGRCATTTTTGGGGAGTATTTAACAGATCTGCTAATCAAGTGCCTGAAATTTTCTGGTTTCCTCCTTTGGAGCTTCCCTTAATGGAGCTTGAATTAAAGCCAAGCAGATTACTAAATCAGTGGCATTAAGGCCCAAAAGGATTTGCAAGCGTTATGCTTTGCAGAACTGTTTCCAGGCCAAAGTGCTCTCCTTCTGTATGAGTTAATCAGTAAGAAGTCACCCAGATCTATATTTCCTCTGCAGAAAGGATTGTGTTTCATAATTGTGCTGCTGCATTTTACTCTCCCATAGAATCCATACTCACAGAATCCAAGGCCTTTTCATTAACATTGGATGTCAAGGGGTCTTGTCAAAATACCAGGGTTTATTTGATAGCAGTGATAGCAATAACTGAGTCCACATCTATGCTGAATAAATTCTCTGGCCTTTTAATAAACACTKGAAAAGTCATTTGCATGCTGGGCAGAAACACTAATTGCTTCTTTTTTTCTACTTTTGAGGGTGTCAGTTGATAAGAATGACTGATTGCCRTTTGACAGTCACTCTGAAACGTCACTGACAGATTTGGGCATATTTGAAATGTTTATGTTTTGAGCACAAAATAGCTAATAATTAATAAGAGCTGATAGGGAACAGGAAGGTAAAGGACTTAGAGACAAAACTGTCATTTTTGGTTTTGGAAAGTGATATGTGCTATTATGGATGGGCTGGCACTGCAGAATCCCTGTGCTGTTGCAATTTAAAATGGTTTTGAAGTTGTCAAAGTCAGACGTTTCATATTTATCGTCCTTGTCAGAAAAGCTCTTCTATGTGACAATAAGCTTTCCAGGACATTATTAAATCATTTAATGCATTTTTTGATAAGTTTCATGCCCCACTCACTTACAACTATGAAAGATTATGTATACATGAGGAAAAACAATTTTTTGAGGAGTGTGTTTATTTTGTTCGATGAGTTTATAATATCAGAGTTTTGCTTTGACCTTCACTTCCAGTTAATATGGGGAGTTCATTGGAGTAATTTTACACAGAATCACTTTGAGGACAAGCTTTCAGATTCTTTTTACTGATGTGTTACCTTTTCTCTCATCTGCCAGGTAGATCTACAGCCTTTCTTCTCTCCTTTGCTTCATAGGCAGGACTCTGTAAGGGAAAGGAGGCTTTAATGGATCACTGATATACTTAAAATTGTGCCTGTTTTTAAATATGCATTCAATATAGAGATTATTTTCCTTTTTTTCTAAGTAGAGCACATTCAAGTAGTAATTCCTAGGAAATTCTTACAAATTGTTTATCTCCATCGGACTTGTAAATTTAACAGATTCTGAGGCTGTTGTCTATTCTGCAGTGTAAATGGGGTCCAGGGCCCTCTACCAAAGACACAAGTGGGCATCTGCTTTCACCCACGCTGCTCCAGGCTGCATTTTCAGCAGTTGTCTCCTTCGGCCAAGGGCTGCCCAGGACCAGAGCMAAGTCAGGGAGCGAGCTGATGGTGACGTAGTGTGGGGCAACGCAGCTATCATCTTTGGCCTCATCAGCCCCTTCTTTCATTTAGTGACGTATTTGAGCCCTCTGAGCTTCACTTAACACCAGCTTGCCTGCGTGAACTATTGCACCATGGCAGAAGGTAGATTTTGCCCATCAGACAGGCACGACGGGCTCATTCTACAGTGACCATAAAGCAGAAGTTGCCGATGCAACTGGGTGAACGTGGCAACTTGGCTAACATAGGTRAACTCAGGTGGCCTTCTGAGACATAGAAATAGTGAGGGGGATAGCTGGACCACATGSCTATCTAACAAATGCCTGCATTCTGCATGACAGTTTACATACTCTTGCAAATAAAACAYGGGTTTATCAGCACAGTGGCTTCTCTTTGACACTTCCGTTTGCAAAAATGCTACAGCTGGAGTTATAGGCAAATGATTTCTTTATTATTCAGAGCAGCAGGTGCTGCAACAGCCTTTTGGCTAGAGTTGTACTCTCTTGGACCACAGTTTCTATATATCTGATGAGATAGTGCCATGTTGCTCAGATGGGACGCTAGTCCTCCAATAAATGTATTTTGTTATACAATCAGTTCTGTAGTACATTATCATTATTATTTCCATAAATCACTTTCAGGAAGCAGCTTTCTATTGCCACTTGGGTTTGTTCCAGCAACAATTTGCATATTTTTTGTGTGGCATCCTAAAAATATTTTGGAAGCTATTATAAAAGCAAACGCATAGCCAAGGGTTTGATTTTACAATCACTGGTGCCCTTATGGCTGCACTAGAATGCAGAAACTGTTTTGCACATTTTAGTGCAAGCGGAGCTGACATAGTTATTTTGATTTCTGTATCATTTCTGTGTTTTGAAGAAGTGCCTATCCCAACATTCAGAGTGGCAATTTCTTTAGGCGCTCACTTATCGTGTGCCCATAACAGTGTCATGATGCTAAAAATCAGCTCACTCTCCCTCGCTGCTAAGGGGACTTATCCACAGGCCTTGTATGCATTTGGTCTGACACTGTCACTGAATTCAAAAGCAAAAAGAAGCCTGGGTAAAATCTATACAAATAAATTAAGTATTGGCATGCAGGCAGCAGTGCCTGGAAGCCAGGGCTCAAACCAAATCCAAGATACAGAGAGTCAGTAAGAAACCCTGATTTGGACTCAGCCAACTTTTCTGTGTGTATCCCAGAAGTGACCACATYACTTGGTCCCTGCTGGCTAAGGCCAGACTAACTTCAGCTGCTGCTTTCAAGGACAGAAACCTCCAAACTGAAGAGGCTCTTTTAGAATGAAATTATCTTGCAGAAGGAAAAACTGTAGCCTAATCCACCTAGATWGGTTGTGTTTTTCCTACTGTTAAGAGAGATGCTAATCCAAATCTGTTTTTTTTTATTTGTTTGTTTGTTTGTTTACTTAGAGGAAGAACTTTTCAATATTTCAATAARATATCTTTAAAAGTTAAATCAAAACCATGTTTTTATAAAGACAACCTTCCCAAGACTGGAAAGGCAATATTTACTGACAAGATAATGGAACATTTAATGCATGTGACAGAAAGGTGCAGATGGTTGTCCATATGGGGACAGGCATATAACAGGGCCAGGGAATGTGTCTTTGCAAGACGCAGAAGTGGCTGCAGACTCCATGCAGTTCACACCTGAAAACTCAGGAGAAGAATCATTTCAGCCTTCTGTTTAGTTCAAGAAAAGATTGAGTGCAAACTGCCACATTTTATTATAGGAGCTTCATTTACAGGTTGCATTCCTCTGAGAGATCTGACACATCGCTATCATATTGAGAGAGAACAGGTGATAAGCACTTAATCTTTGCCTGGCCGAGTRAGGACGGCCTCCTTACTGGGGTATTGAAAACTATTCAAGAGCAAAGTAAGGGACAAGAGAGGCATCCAAGTATGACTTTAATGGTACTGCTTTCATTTAGTGTGTCAGACCTGAATCAGGGAGATGAAAAATATTAAGGATGGACCTGCCTGAAAGTTTAGCCACATCCTCAGGCTAAGTAAGCTCTCTTGTGCCTGGTAAATAATTCAAGCCAGTAGCATCTGCACTGTGGGCAGCTATAACCCCCGCGTGCTGTGTGCCAGCCGTTAGCACAGCTGCCTCACGTGCCCCTCGGGCAGTCCCCGTGCTGCATGACAGGCACTTGCACAGGGCTCTCGTGGGCTCCTTCCAGCAAACTGGACCTCACGTGCTTGGCATTTGGTGCTCTGATCGCCCCAGAGGCTGCTCGCAAGCTCACAATGCAAAACATCCAGTCTGGGKACAGGCATAAGGTTGTCCTCRGCAAGCAAAGTTACATATTCYRGTTACATATTCCCTGTGATGCTTGTCTAGTCCCCAGTTCTTTACTGATGGSCTTTATTTTATGACTTTAGTAAGGYGATGATGATGTTTAAGAGCTGCATTTGTTGTCCCCGCCAATAGGTGAAACTTATTTGAAGAAAGAATCTATATTTTTTAAACAAAAATTGCTTTATTTCTTACAGGTGCTGCTTCAGAAGCTATGTAAAGAGAGAGCAGGTAAGACACTGCGTTGCTTCTCAAAAGTTTCTTGATTTATAGTTTGATGGTGTCCCTATCGAAATTGCTGATACTCTGAGTTTTAGTTATTCGRTGGAGTTGCTGTGAACACTTCGTGCTTTTGCTCAGACACTAGTGACATATGATTTACTTGGTTCTTAGGAAAGCTGATAATTCAAAAACTTTTGACTTACATCTTTCAAAGCGAGTTCTGAAATAATAAGGCTACCATGAATTGTTTCTGGATATTSGTGTCAGAGTGAAAATAAATGTTTTGAACGGCATTGGTAGGCTTAAGGTGTATTGAAATAGGGTGCATTTAGAGTGACTTACTGTCCTGAGACAAGTAGAGGCTGGGTGGAAGGTCATGATAGAGGCACACTGTGCCACAAATGTCAACACCTCCCAGATCTTGTCACCAATAACAGAGTTATGATGACAAGGTAATTTATTAGCCATTTTACGAGACCGCTAGCCAGTTAATGTGACTGTCAGTATCAATGGCATTTGCTTGCTTGACTGTTATGGGGAAATTTATTTACAACTGGTATGCTACAAGGCACCAAGGATCATCACAGTAAGTGGAGTTAAAGAAAGAGGTATGCAGAATTCCAGTTACATTACATAACAGGAATTAAGGAAAGGTTTGGATAAATGTCTGTGTGCACAGAGGTCCTGATTCTGMGACATATTTAACACACAATTAAACCTATATTGGGCAAATCCAATTCATSACAGTGAGGAATAAGCAACTGCTTGAATGATTAGCTTAATTGAGGGCAAATGACCTTTCTAAATTGTGATGAAGGACCATAATGAAATATAGAGAAAAGAAACTTCTTCCTAGGGGGTGAAGTTACTGGAATTTAATAACAGCCCCACAGTTTTGCAACGAAATCCCTTCAAAGTCTAAGCGAATCCTCGTTGTGACAAAATTYTTGGCCAGCTAGAGCCATTTGAATAAATCTTACAGCAGATGACTCCTGCAGCCAGCTATTTCCTGCTAGCCCTTGCCTTTTATTAGCCAACATGTATGCAGGGTGCGTTAATTAAAATGAAAGCAGTTGGACRACTTTGTTCTAATTATCACTTTGTCCCTAAATGACTTCTCATYGTCTTTGGCCGGAAGGACTCGTTTCAGCCAGTTCCCAACTCCGTGATCTCTTCTTGCTCGAAGCAGCGTTTGTCTCTGCTCTAAATTGCCTCTCCAGGCCTTTCCAAGGGCTGCCTTAACTCTRTTATGAACAGGCGAATGGGTCCTTTGGCAGCCCTTGTCACCAACCCAGTGGCTCCACTGGCAAACACGCTGACTTAGCAAAACGCCAGCAACTGTGACCTAAGGCAGCAAGCTCTCAGTAGACAGTTCTGCACTCACCTATATATATATACACRCATATGTAACATCATGTCAGTCGAATATGGACTGTTGTGCATAGCATAAATCCAAGCGTTTTCACTCACGTTCTGTGCACATTAACTTTTTCTGTCTTACAGTTAAATGTGTTCATTCCGTGTTGGTGTTTGCATGTGGAAAATAGGCCTATGCTTTCCCAAAGCTAAATGTATTCCATCAGTTTCRAGATTGATTCAGCAATAATTTTTTCAAGTATTTATCTACTTGGAACAATACTTTTATGCCAAACTGAAGGYTTGCTTTATAAAGAAAGGGAAAACACATGGCACATAAATTTTAAAGAAAATTGATTATTTTAACAGCACTCCCAKTTTGGACTATGATGAATTTTTGATTTTTTTTCCTTTCAAGATAGCATAAATTTGGGGACTGAAAGAGAAATAAAGTTCATGACAGAACATGATGATTGAAAATCTGATGTTTTCAGGAATGAAAGAAGAATGACAGGTGACTTTTCAAATGCAGCTTKGTCACTGAGGTGGAACTTTAATCATAGAAATCTGTTATATGATAGAGCTGATCATAAACTTATCATTAAAATGCTTCTGGCAGAAAATGCCAATTTKTTAAAACTGAAGCATTTTATAGGAAAAGGTTACTGTCCATTAATTTCTATTTCAAATCATTTTGACAAAATAGGCATGTAATATTTCACCTGAGATTTTCTAGCAGTTCTCAAAATGAAAAGTTTTGATTTTTATTTTTAAAACTTTTGGCTTTGCAAATTAACTTACATCATGGTTTAAAAAAAAGAAGGGCAATGAAGAAAGAAGGAAAGAGGGAAAGAGAGAGAGAGAAATGAAGAAAGGAAGAAGGGAAGGAAGAAA
>NW_020455888.1:3826822-3849191 GCF_003342845.1 Nothoprocta perdicaria | reverse complement strand
GAGAGGAGAGGGGAAAGGAATGGTTAAAATCCATTATTGAAACCATGCACCTGGCTCTCTCTGTGTTGCAGACAGGGGAGGAAGGTGTGCTAGGCCCACTAGGAGAATGCATTCTCCTGAACTCTGACGTTCATCACCATGCAGAATGACAAACCATGGAGGGGAGGGACGTCTGCCCTAGCCTGGGTGCCGCAGGACCCCCTTCAGTGCTGCTCAAGCCTGGGCAGGGGCATCAGGGATAGGCAAGATGCTCTGGGCATGGGCAGCAAGGCTGTGCTCAACAGGCCAGGATGCTGAATGTTGACCTCTTTGAGGTCTAGTCATTCTTCATGTAACCCAAGTATTCATCTGTGAGAGGAGAAAACAGTGCCCTTTGGACTGTTGTTTTCCTCTTGCTCCCACTTACCCCAAATAACAACTCCCAAACTACTCCCAACTACCAAAAATAAATGTGGGGCTACAAGACTTAATATAAATGGTCAAAAATGCTACCCTTAAGAGCTTGAAAGTAGCTTTATCTACTTTCAGAGATAAAGAGAAGACTATCTGCAGCTAACTCCTTCTGTTTTCAGTAGAAATTATAGGTACAGCTGAGAAATCAGGCCACTTATTTAGAAATCAAAATGTAGGTATTGGAGTCTGAGAAGGTGTAAAGGCTGGGAAATGCGTGTAATTCCATACTACTAAGTACATTTTATGTTATTAGAAGTTAGTGTATTTTTATGTTGCAAATAAGACTGTCGAGCAAGTTGATGAACTCTCAGCACTATGCTAGGCTCTCATTTCACTGCTGCTGTCACGTTGAAAGCAAGTCCCMCGCCTGTCCTTCGAGGTGCAGATAGCAAAGTGCTAGAGACAGCTGTAACAAGAGAGAATATATATACCGTAGAATGGAAAAGTTGGCTTTTGTTTAGACAGGCCTCTCATTTCTTTGTACATTAGTGAATTGTCTGCTGGCTCCATTTAAAAGAATTAGATGGGAAGATGATTCATGAATGCTCTATATAGAACTTATACTCCTTGTACACAGGGCTATCAATAAGTAAGTTTTATGGATATGTACAAAATACCCTGGTCTGTGGCCTTATCAAGATCTTTTAAAATGCCAGTTTAATCCACTGAACCATAGCTTCTTCCTGAACTAGCATGCCTGTCCTGATGGTAATAATGTGGTCCTAACCATTAGATCATATTCTCACCGTCATTAGYAGATGCCAACATTAGAATTCTTTAAATATCATCACTATCCAATAGGCCAGTCTCTTCAAGTCATCATTATTAGTGCTTTTCTTCCCATATTGCAAGGTATGTAACACCAATCTGCATTCATATCTGTACATGCTACAGAGTCATACAAAATAATAATGATAATAAAATTCAAGCAGTGTCAGGAAGCTTCAGAGCTAAAGACTTTTGAACAAAACTMAGCTTAACATTAACTCTATCCTTCTCCCACCAAATCTCAACCAGTCCTCCATAGGCTAAAAATAAAAAGAGGCYCTTACCTTCAGAAATATTTTGTACACAGAACTGCCCAGCACAACTGCGACGTCATGGAAGAATGAAAAAGGTGAGGTAGAAGAACTTGAGACAGTTTTTCCAAACCCTGTGACTTTCTTGTGGCCTCCAGGAGTGCATCTGATTYACTCAAATGGTCAACCTAAAGCACCTGCTCTTTTGCAACATAATCCTCTAGATGATCTGTGTATGTGGCATATGTGTATCTGATGTAGAAAGAAATGATTTTTTTCTAGTCCTTACCCAAACCTTGACACCAGCCATTCCTAATACTTCCTAGGGTACCACTTAGTAACTTATTCTGTTCACCCGCTGCATTCTGCTGCCTAATGCATTTCAAAGTTAGCACCATATACCTCAAGATGACTAACAGAGGTTAGGAAAATTATCATTGGKGAGGAAAATTATCTTTATTTTGCTGACAAAAAATTGAAGTTATACTAGAAGCTGACACATCCTCTGTTTTAGCACTATGTCTGAAACACTAAATATAGCCGCACACTGGTGTATTTGCTGATGCATAGTAATGCAGTCCCTAGSAGAACAGCAATGGGCTGGCAAGGAAGATGGTGCACTGCAGTAACACAATAAAATCCTCATGTGACCTTGGCCCTTTCAGAAGTACCCTGTGCATAACTGTATATGCTGGACTGATAAATTATATAATTCAAACAGAGGCAAATAGCCTGAGCCTGCACTCCTTGCCCAGGCACGTTGCTAATTGGCTAATTGACTGCAAGAAGAGCTTTTAAAACAAAACAAAACAAAACAAAAACAAAAACAAAAACAAAACCAAGAAACTCCTCTATATATGAACTATGGATTCTTGGATGCACAAGGGAAGTGCAGCTCCATCCGGCCCTTGTTAGGAGTCACGAGTGCTTGACTCATTGCAAGATCAAACCCGCAGACCCACTGAATACATATTTTTGTGATTCCTTGGTCATATAAACATGACCARGCTTTATATTTGACCTTTGCTGAAGTCTTCAGATTTCAGGTTAACCTGGAGTTAACCTGSTTGATTGCACTGTGGACAGGAACATGGATGTCACTCACAGCATGATCATCTGTCCTTGGATTTTCCTCCTGCTTGTGGGGAGGTGAAGTAAGCAACCTCTTCCAGCCTTTTACTTGGCATGATTTTTCCTGCCTAGCAAATGTGTTGGAGAGGAGTCGAGATCAAGTCTCTGAATGCTACCGTCCCATCTTCTGCTTGGAGGAGCATCAACWAGATCAGATGCTCTGCAGGCCCAGATCAAAACCTGACCTTAAAGTCTGGGGGAAAACAAAACATTATAATCAAATAGTTCCTCATCACTTACTGGAAATCAGAGTGGGGTCACTTTGTTGTATTTACAACACCTAAATTGAGAAATTTACTTTGGACTGAAAAAAGAACAGGATGTTTTTTCTGGCAGGAGTGTAGTCAAAAGGAAAGAGTGAAGAAACTCAGCTGTTTGGTGATCTAGGCCTGTCAAGTGATACATTTTGTGGTAGTCAAATTAGAATTAGGTAGATTTTCTGCTTCTTCTGCCATCAGTGGATCAGAGAGTCCTTTCAATCTGGCATTTGTTCTGACCTCTGCAAGGTGCCAGATTCTCTGCATTAATTATACAAACAGGTCAGGGAAATTAGGTGCTTGGCTTCAGCTTCTAAGTTTGGCTCCTGAAGGTGCCTAGTGAGATTGCYTCTTCCTCCCTGTATTTTCCAAATCAACAGAGCAGGCCCCTTTTYGGTTCTTCTAAAAAGAAAAAAAAATCTTTGATACTCTGTTCTTAGTGATGTATTGGAGCAGCTGAGGGCAAACTGTGATCCTCAGCTCTCAGAAGCAAGAACAAAATGAGAACTATTACTAGATGTATTTCAGTTTTAAAAAGATATGTAGATGCATGGGTATTTATCATTTTTAATATTTGAATAATAGACAGAAGCTTAATATAGGAGTTATAAGCTTGATAAAGGAATACTTTGTATTTTATATAAGAAACTTCACCTGTCATTCCAAAAGTCTTTCTCTGTTTTACTGCTCTACAGTTCTTTCTGTTAATTTTGGTTAATTTTAATAAGAAAGGAAAATATTTAAAAGASTAGCACTGGTAAATGGTAAAAACAATATCACTTGAAAAATTTATAAAATATTAGAAGTTTCAGAATTAAGATATTATAAACCTTTTGTGCTATTTCCACTCTGTTTCTAGTTTGGACTGCTAGAGACAGCTGAACACTAAACAGTTGATAGAYGATAGATAGCTTCGGTCTATAACTTCTCATGTGACTTAAAAAGAACGGACACGAACCTTGCAGTAAATGGTGATCTAACATAGGCTAACAAATTGCTCTGAAGTTTTACCTCTGTTGGAATCAGAAGGYGTTGCTTTCCAGGAATGATGTGCAGATATTGAGTCACAGGATTTTAGAGTTGTCACCGTCTGAATCGGTGATGATTTTGAGCCAACAGCTGCATTTAGCTCCATCTCATCCAAGCAAAAAACTTTCTTAAAGCTGGCATTTTCCAAGAGTCATGGAAGATGACAGATTTTGTCATTTAACATTTATTCCAAATGTAGCAAAACTATTTGGAAAATTTTCACTGAAAATAAGCCTGTATATCTGTTTTCTGYATCAAGTAGTTCTTTCCCTCAGATCTCTCTAGTAAAAGTAGTGTAAGAAATATGCTTATACTTCTTATAAGGTATAATCTCAAATATTTAAATATTAGTCATTTTTGAGTTTATAGGCAACTAAATAGCTCTTCTGTAATGCAGACCTAGCATTACAGCTCTCTGAGGGAAACACACATGGAAGAATGAGCCTTTTGCTTTCACAGTATGCCGTTCTAAAGGGTAATGGTTTCCACCAAGTGTTCCCCACTAAGCAACATTTCCCTTGTATAACAATTCTAAATGTTCAGTTTTGCTGTGTAACTACTTAGGATCAATCCCTAAGGAGTAACTTATGAGTTTTTGTACTAAATCTGAGTGATAGGAAGCTCCTCTTGGAACACCTTGGGGAAAGAAAAGGATGGATTTTATATTATTTCTTTGTTTGTAAGTCAGGCAGTCMAGCACAGAAGAATGCTTTCGGCTGTAACATATGCCTAGTATAAGTTATACAGAGCAATAAAGCTACCCATGAAGCAGTAGCTTCTGACCTCTTGCAGTATATGACCCTTAGCTGGACCACAATCAGAGCATACCAGAGTCATATGCCACAGTTTGAACCTCTGCTCTTGGAAGACGACCATGGCACAAAAGACATTTCATCTGTATTGATAGGTGCTACATCTCTGCAGAGAAGGACCTGGGGTTCCTGGTGGACARCAGGTTGACCMTGAGCCAGCAATGTGCTCTTGTGGCAAACGAGGCCAGTGGGATGCTGGAATGCCTTAGGAAGAGTGTTGCAAATAGGCTGAGAGAGGTGATCCCCTCTACTCAGAGCGGGAGTAGAGCACTGGAGTGTCCAGAGCTGTGTCCAGTTTGGGGCCTTCCAGTGTAGGAGAGGTATGGAGCAACTGCAGTGAGGCAGCAAAGGGTGACTAAGGTGATTACAGGACTGGAGCACCTCTCATCATCCTTGAGGAAAGGCTGAGAGAACTGAACCTGATAAACCTGGAGAAAACTGAGGRGGAAATCATATCAATGTGTATAAATATCTGAAGGGTAAAGAAGATGAGGCCAGACTCTTCTCAGCGGYGCCCAGCAATAGGACCAGAGGCAAAAGGCACAAACTGAAACACAGGAAGTTCTGTGTGAACATGAGGAAAATCTTCTTTTCTGAGAGGGTGACTGAGCACTGCTACAGGTTGCCCACACAAGCTATGGAGTCTCCATCCTTGGAAATACTCAAAAGACATCTGGACAGGGTCCTGGGCAAAATATTCTTAAACAAGAATGAGAGTAACTTAAAGGAAGCAATCACTGTATTCCTCTCCCTAAATATGGTGGAAAACCACCAGATGAGGACATCTCCAGAGCTATGAAGCATTAATTTCCATCACAGAGGAACCATCCTAAGAAATGAGTGTGTTGCTTTAGCAAGCTTTTAAGCTGAAAATCATGCAGTCTCTGCCCTTCCTGTCCTCTATATTAGCTTCCATCCCAGCCTGCAAGTTGCTATGATAGAAATGCACTTACAGATGTGGGTATTTATTGAGCACTCAGCACAAGCAATAACACATTAGTAATCTCCACCAGGCTGTCAAACCACAGCTGACATGCAGCAATAGGAGGAGGCTGGAGCTGCGTACAAAACAGAAGTGATGTGCCAAAGCCATCACATGTGTAATTCCATGAATATAATGGCATTTGTCAGTGATAAATTTGGCTCTGTGTCTTCATGAAGGCAGAGCAATAGGAAATGCAAGTTCAAGAGAACAGCTGGTAAAGCTGGTAAAGCCTGTCTATGGGTATTATTAAATGGATCTGAATTTGCTATTCATTCTATTCTTGGTGTAGTTTTTTTATATTTTTTTTTTATGTAGGACATCAGAATATATATGATCTGAGGCTTTTGTTTGAAATGTGTTTATATTAGGTACATACCTATCCTGAATATTGAATATCCTCACTTCCCAAAGAAATTGTTATATAAAGCTAGTCTGTATTTCAGGAAGGTTTGTTTTAAAGGTTTGTTTGTCCTTTTGCTGCAAAGCAAAAGGACAAATTTTCCCCTTGTGTAATTTCTGTGAAAACTAATGGTTTTACACCAGAGTTGACATAGGCATCAATTTAATCTTGGTTTAAAATTAAGCAGTATGATTAAACTTGTAGTTTCCCAGCATATTATGTGTAAGTGATAGGTATACTTGTCTGTCRTTGCAGATTTTTACTCTCTGATGAGAATGAAGGATAGCCTGTGAAGTATGCAAGGTTTGAAATGTAGTTTGTATGACAGCTGGGTGAAAGTTTAAGGGAATCCTGAACTTATCATTAGGCAAAGTTGATGAAAAATTCAGTTCTTTCACAAGCTATGACTGATTATGTTTTTTTGGTTACCCCATCTGTATATGTTGACAGTTAAAGTTATCATTGTATATTGCCTAGTTATAACTGTCATTTTAAGGAATTTATAGTTCATCAGGATTTCTCTTTACTTAATCCTTTCTGCAGTGTGTGATTACATCTGATAGGCAGTTAACATTAGGATAATATTTGTCAGTGAAATAATACTTAATTTTTAGAAGGTAGGAAAGTGTCAATCTGTAATTATCACTGAAGTTATTAGATTGGGTGAATGGATTTCAATTTCATAATTATCAATTTATTTTTAAAAATCACATTAATTGTCAAAAGGAAGCAAGTTCTGAAATATAATGATTCCTCATTTGTACAGCCTAATTTTGTGCTCATTGCAATGACTGGCAACTTGGTGGGTAGGATTAGTTTCTTAATGATCAATTTATATCTGTAAAGAAAAAAAAATCCACTTATCACAGCCGTTCAGATAGAATGACTCCTCAAAATACCCGAGGAAATGAGAAGCTCAAGAACTTTGTCTTTCATTAAAATATGCATAGTTCTGCTAGCAATGTCTTAAAACTAAAATTTACCCAGATTRCTAAATTATTCATTTATTATTTTTAAAATCTTTGTACTGAGGTAGCAGCAATGGGCCTAGGGCATGGGGGAGTACCCTTTTCAGCTTGAGCATTGACCAGACATAATGAAAGTCCCTACCTCGCAAACCTTTGCAGCCTTACATCATCACTGATATTTTTCATATAAAAATATAAATAGTAAAATAAAAATATATTCTTATATAGATTTTCCATTTATTTTTTCATATAAGAAGGTGACTGTTAATACATTAGCATTTGCGTGCAGCTCAACGCTCCGATCGTTCGTAGCGGGCTTGTTTCCACAGCCTGTGTTTCATGGAGCCCACTGGCACGCAGGTTGCCAGGAGCGCTTAGCTGTGCCCTGTGTCCATGCCGGGCTCATGGCCAGGAAGGGCTACGTTAGCACGAGGGTGGCACAGCAAGGCTTCCTATCCGTGTGCCACCTCRCTCAGCTGAACTCTTGGCATTGACTCCACCCGTTAACGAAGGCTTCTGTAGYATGGAAGAGTCAAGGAATGAGGGCCTAAAGCCTCACGTTGCTGGGCCACAGTGGCCAAAGAAAGGATCTAGGATGGAAAAAGCAGAGAACTGTTTTCACCGTTTTTACTTCCCAAGGGAGTAGAAAGGGAATGTGGAAAGGAAAAATTACAGCCTCCCAGGACTGATTATTATTCCTTACAGCCTTTCACAGCAGTAGTTGCCTTGCTAACCATGGCAGGCTCCCATCAAGAGAAGGCACTAGTTTTGTTTTCCATGGTGTTTTAGCAGGTAAAATGGGCACTAAGCTATTGGTATTATAACATTGCTAGAAGACTGCTGCCGTAGGCATCTAATTGTTTTACAAGTGAGGTGTGCAAAGTTATTCCTACTTTTCACACTCATTTCCTTCTTGTCTGCTGGACATGTAAAATTCTCAAGTTAAAACTCTTTTTAAATTTAAACTTCCCCCTGCTCCCACCTACTTGCGAGACACACCGAACTGGTGTACTGTGTCCAACAACTAGATGAAGTACTGGAGGGGTCAGTTAAAATATACACTAGTGTATTTTAAAGTACACATTTTCTTTTGTTGTCTTGGTCAGTGTGCTCCTTTGCTATGGCCCTATGGCCTTGCAATTGTGGAACAAAACAACATCCCAATATGGACAATGTTCAGAGGTCAAAAATACATATTAAGTTGCATTTCAGTAAGTAACTCAATGTATGCAGAAATATATGGTGGACTCTAAGTTGCTATGAAATGTGTATGGAAGTGATATAAATGTAATGTGAATGCTTCTTTGGTCTTGATTAGACCCCATGTCTTTTGATCAGTGGGGAAGAAACATGTTTAATCTTCAAGTGTTTATTTGCAAGAGCTTTACTTTACATGCAACATTACTTTACATGTTTGGGCAAATACATGGAAAATGTTTTCCTTTCCAGTAGTTTCATTTCTTTGGGCTTGGTTCAGCTGTCCCCAAAGTGTGTGGTTAAACTGTTGTTGACAATGTCAACAGGGCCAGGTGATACCATAGAGACCTTCTCTGGAGGTCTTCCAAACCCACCTGGATGCCACTCTGGGCCACATGCTCTGGGTGYCCCTGCTGGAGCAGGGGGTTGGACTGGATGATCTCTAGAGGCCCCTTCCAACCTTAAGGATTCTGTGGTTCTGTAGGATTCTGTAGCTCTGTTGCATAGGGCTGCTGGATTGTTGTGCATGTATTGTAGTCCTGGGAACATGCAGAGCCACCTCTGTGTGGAGCTTKTTTCATTATTACTCTTCTAGCTGACACAGAAAAGCAGCTCCTGGTCTTTGGCAGGAAACACTCTCCATGCAGAGAAAAGAGTTCATGGACTCTTCTTTTTCCCGCCTCTCCTGCTCCAAAAAGTGAGCAAAAACGCAGTCAATACTAAGCTGTTTGGATTGCCTGGCTGGAAGGGGCTCGAGGGGACAGATAATGTCAAGATTTCCTCTGCATTCCAGATCCGTTTTCTTCTTAAGGCTAGCAGGCTGCTAGTGTGACTTTTCCCGGTCAACCTTTCCCACAGTCAGTAGGAGTTATCTCACAATGGAGTTAGTGTCAAGTGTCCAAAACTAACTAGAGATATCTTCCTTTCACCACTCCCATGCTGTTATTGCTTATCAATGACACTCTCCAACTTCAATGACTGGTTAATTTACAGACATACTGGGACAAATTCCCTTCTGTTGCAGCTCCACTGAGTCCAGTGGAGTTACTCTGGGAACGAGCTTGGCATTAGGTGCCTGAAAAACTGAAGTGGGAAGAATGTGCTGCTAACAGAATCAAGAGCAGTGCGGCAGTCAAAACAAGAAAGAAGCCCTGAGCTTTGGCAGGATTCCCATTTCGGATTTTTGGAGTGTGATCCAACAAGGTGTTTGTGTTTTACAGCTGGTGCTGCAAGAGAAAAGTTGTTGTTCAACTGCAAAATCATTACAGTGTCTCCACTTCAAAAAGTAGCATGTGTCAAAAAAGCTCAAAAGGGGAAATAAGTCATAGGATTTCAGAGCATAAATTCTATTGAGAATTGCTAGGAATGTGCTGTTAAATCTGTTGTAGGCATATAAAAAGAAAAAAAAAAAGAAGTTAAAAAGTGAAACTGAAACATATACCAACTGAGGTTTTCAAATCAGCCTAGAATGGTTAACTATTGCAATCCCATGAAAATTACACAGTGAACAGGACATAAGGTGGGAATTCACCTTTCCAACTTTAAGTGAAGTCTAAGATGATCTTCTAGGCACATTTTCTGTCAGTGGGAAAACAGAGGCATTTTCAGAGGGTATCATCTTCATCTCTGCAGATCTGCAGAGATGCTCTGCACCTCTTCTAAGAAGTCACCCTTTGAGAGACATCCTGCTCCCTCCCTTCTTCTCGCCTTCTTCCTTTTTTCTTTGAACAATTAGTATCTAGGATTCAGGGATGTGAATCTTACACCTATTGCTTGTGAGATTTTCATAGTATTTCTGAGTCACAGATTAAATTCAGGTACAAAGTGTAATAACAGGCAGATAAAAATTGCCGTGCAGAGTTCTCCACACCACTTCCTACTTAAGTATCATTTTTGTCCCTTATAATCTTCCAGACTCTGTTATAGCTGTTCATTTTCTATTTCTGTCTTTGCAGCCTCCAGTTTTAGTTTCCTCCCTTGTCCCATTCACTATTCAATTTCCTTTTAAATAGTCTGGTTATTCCTCTTCTGCTCATGATGCCTTATGAATTTTTTTCCCTCCTTTGCATTTGCCTTTCCTGTTTCCTCTGTCTCATAGTTCTGTCTTCTTCAGAACTCCTCTGTCYGCTCTTTTACTTGGTAAAATGTGTGTTTTACTTTTTAGCAGACCTATCGTGACTTCTGACATCACTCATGGGTGATGTTTTATTCATTGACTGAATAATGAGTCAACTGACATGTTACTATGAAGCCAGCTTCAGAACTAGGGAGACTAGAAATTGAAGTTCTAGATTCCTATCTATTCCCTTAAATGAATGCTCTGATTTACAGAGAGGATTTTGAAAGTGACAAGCACTTCTGAAAATCAGGCAGTGACTTGAAGATTAAGAATCTTAGAAATCATTTTTTATGATTAAGGGATTGGAGCATTTATTGTATGAGAAAAGGCTAAGTGARCTGGGCCTGTTTAGCCTGGAGAAGAGAAGATTGAGAGGGAATCTGATCAATATCTATAAATACATGAAGGTAGGGAGGATGAGGCCAAACACTTCTCGGTGATGGCCRGTTACAGGACAAGGAGTAATGGTTACAAACTTAAACACAGGCAGTTCCACCTGCATGTGAGGAAGAACTTCTTCACTGTGAGGGTGACAGAGCCCTGGMACAGGCTGCCCAGGGRGGCTGTGGAGTCTCCTTCTCTGGAGATCTTCCAAACCCRCCTGGCTGCCACCCTGTGCCCCSTGCTCWGGGTGTCCCTGCTGGAGCAGRTGGGTTGGACTGGGTGATCTCTAGAGGTCCTTTCCAACCTCAACCCTTCTGTGATTCTGGGATATTTTTGGTATCTAGCAGAGTACTTCCAGACTTAATGGGAAGAGATGTCCACATTCTGGAGTCCACTTTGCAAATTAGAGGAAAAACTGTCAGAAATTGAGCTGTCAAGAGGGGAAGTGTTGGAAAAAGCTTTTTAAATAATAAACTCATCAGTTCGRCTGTCCTAGGCAACCAGAATGATACCCTATTTGAGGATGAAAAGAAGCTACTGTGGGCACCAAAAATAATTACAGCTTTTCACAGTAATTATCATATATGTTTCTGAAAGAAACAAAGCAAGTTATAGTGCATATGATGAGAATACAGATGTAGGAGCAAGTATTGCTCTGTGAAAGAACCCTGTTCTTGCTGTAAAAAACAGGAAGAGAGAAATCTCATCTGTGTTTTCCAAACTAATGTTCCAGAGATCTTAAAAACATACAGGAAAGAATCTGAGAAACTGAAGTATGGGAAGAAAACTTTGGGCATMGAACATATGCTTTACAAAACAGCCCATAAAGCACCAAATAAAACTGGTCAATTTTCAGAACGCAGAGAGGCTAATGATGGGCTGCCTAAAGACTCTGACCAAGACAAGTACCATTTAAAGCTTCATTATCTTGACAAGAGAGTGAACAGATGGCAAAATCTGTAGTAAACTCAAGATTTTCAAAGGGGTCTAAAGATTAGAAAGGTTTCTGAGAATCAAATGCAAATCACCGAAGCACGGTGATTTGACAGCCTCAAAGCAGATGGGATTTCAATTTACCTAAGAGCGAGGTAATGCTCAGGGATGATCTGAACCATTCATTGATATGGCATTTTTAATGAAGTGTCACCAGTTCAGAAAAATATCTAGGCAACATTATGGACAGCTTAATTAAAGCAGCTCCATGCAAACAGCTGTTCAATTTGCAGCACTGGTCATGAAAGCAAATAGAATGCTAATTTATATAAGCCATAAAATGCAGTGTTGATATTATTATAATGTCATCATATAAATTCAGGGAACTGTATCACAGTGACTTTGAACATTGTCAACCTTACAAAACTATCTACAAAAAGAAACATTCCGAGAAGGCAGTAAAGAATGATATCTGGGGAACATGTAATTATTTTACTTTAAGTACTAATAAAATGTGTTGTGACAGTAAATTACTACTTACCCTTAAGTTACAGGGACATCCACTGAACATAAGATGCAAAACAAGTAGCACTCTAATGTGCTRGAACCCAGAACTCATTCCCCCCAGTAATGAGTGTCATCAAATCAGCAAGAAACTGAAGAAGGTGTAAAGTTCAAGTATTCTTGAAAACCACCGTAAGAGAGAACAGGGAAAAGCAAGTATCAAATCTGAATATTCCAGTGAAACACATTGGAATTTTGATAATTATTACTTTAGCAAGTCAAGAATTTCACCAACAATGTAAGGTTGTCATTAGTGCTCAGTGCTTGGACAAAACTGTGGGGGAATCGGGTGGTGAGGAGTTGAGGAATGACTGGAGAGGTTCATGTATGAAGCTGTCCCAAGTGACAATGGTGGAAACCTTGAATTTCATCACTTCTACAGTAAAAGCATAGTTTCTAGTTGTCAAAACTAAAGCAATATGCGACTCTTCCCTTTTGGTAGTGCATAAAATCCACTTTGCCTTGCCCAGCCATAAATGCATAAACGATGACCTATAGGAGAGGAGGGAGGAGGCTAAATCCAAATGTGTTTGAGTCCTAAGGGAGGATGAGGTTTTCCAGGTGAAACACTATTCTTTATRTCTTAACTGACAGCAACAACCTACTTCACATCTCTGCAAAACCATTTAGCCATATTTCAGAACAGAAATTAGGTACAGTCTCCAATCTGAGGCCATAAGACTAGTATATGTTTTTCATATTTACACTTTATGCTTTTTTTTCCCATTAGCAGTGACATATACTGAAATATTTTTAAGGCCTGAAATCCAAAACTACGTACCTGATAATTCTAGTAAAATTAACACTAAGGATTACTTAGTATAAATATTGTCTCTGTTGGAGAATCAACTCATCTTCCCTCTTTAAAACAAATATTGAGTTAGACCCTGCTAAATTATAATCCATTTGGCACTTACTCGCTAATAAATCTACATGGGTGTTTCTAATGTAAAAAAAATAAAACAAAATCACTAAAATGTAAAGCAGTATCAGGTAATTACTACGGATCCAATTTACATCAGCACAAAATGACAAAGAAGCTACTGAAGTGAGTTTGTGTGCCAATAGGGAAAGTAATCAATATGAACTACATCTGTTTCTGCAGCATAATAAAGATGTTCTGACATCTTCATAGAAACCAATTTAATGAGAAACTGTTGTGATACTGAAAATGAACTTTGGAACCACTAGTATATGTAAGTAAAATTCTGACTTTCTGCTGCTGTGTAGAGGCATGGTCCTGGTCTCATATGTGTGTCTACATCTGCAGGGCACTTAACTGATGTCATTAGGAACTCTGTAAGTGAAGCGTCAAAAACGTTGTCCTCAATAGCAAGAGGAGCTGCCAGGTCAGCTTGGGCATAGTGCTCCAAGGGAGCATAATGGAGAATAATAGAATCATAGAGTCCTTATAGTTAGAAAAGACCTTTAAGATCATCAAGTCCACCCATAAGTGAAGTCTAGCACTTTCTTTTTTCCTGGAGTCAACTTTTCAAGTAATATTAAGGTTTAAATAAAAATAAAAATAAAAATAAAAATAAAAATAAAAATAAAAATAAAAATAAAAATAAAAATAAAAATAAAAATAAAAATAAAAATAAAGGAGTAAAAGACTCTTTCTGGAAATGCAGTGGCTGTGACCGTGGTCATACCAACTGCAGAGGGGACATGGGGACGTTTCCTCACACTCTCTCTGCCCATTTGCCTTTGGTGCATGGGCTGACTACACCCTTGTCCCTGCCACCATCTTTCTTGGGAATCTTTAAATTGCTTTACAAAGTATAATTTTCAATCCACAAACAAACAAACAAACAAAAGTATATTTTCTAGCTTTSTCCCATGGAGTTTGAGAGTTTCATGTTGCTACTGATGTAATAGTAACTTAGTGTCGCTATTACATATTCAGTTCTGTAAAAAGTAAAGGTAGATTTCTTTTTTTCATAATGTAGACTTTTTTGCCTTGTACATGCAGAAGACACAAGTCTGTCTCGGAGACCACAAGAAGTTACGTTGTGAGTGGCAGACTGTTTCATTTCTCACTGTGGGATCCTTTTCCATAGACCATCACTACAGGTCTGATTCTCTCATAAAGTCTACAAAATAACACCATGTACTATAGCTTCTCTCTCCTTTTTCATAGATGTGATACTGTCCATATRCAAACATAACAGAGCTTTATCTTCAGGATATTAAATCTTCAATGAAATTACTTCATTATGAACTATTTTTGAACACCTTCAACCAAAAGAAGAAAAAAGAAAGATCAAAACAAAGGAGAAGAAGCCATAGATTTAGTAACAAAAATATTTCTGTACTTTCAGTTTATAGATAATTATACTTCTGCATGGTTGATTATATGAAGCCATTACTAAAGGAATATTAGACTTTTTTGATAACTCTTTTTGCCAAAAAAACCTTCCCCCTGTAGTTTCCAGGAGAGTACAACAGGCTTGATGGTGATACAACTGAAAAAGCAAAACTCCCAGAGAGACCCAGTAAACTGTTCTCTGCTCAGCTCAAAAGACTGAAACTGCAGTTGTTACTGCTGACTTGTTAATATAACCCAGGCACTGACATTTCCTGGTTACTGTAAACACTGAAATGCTTTGGGAGTTAATGGAATACAGGTGTTGCCTGATGCTACCAAAATGTTCTCACAGAAACAGGGACATTTTGGGATAGAGYGAGCTGTAGATCCAACTAGTCCAGCCCCTTCTTCACAGCATGAACATCCTGCTGCTCAGTGGGAATAGTCAGATATGTTAAATGTTATGAAACAAGCACTCTTCCCAACCACAAGCTCCCTTATCCTAGCAGGAGCTGTGGTATCACTTAGGCTGCTGAAAGTTCTTTAAAGCCAGAATTGGTGTTGGAGGGGACTTAGATGGGCTCCACATTTGGCTGRGAAACCTTCAGAATGGGAGTGTGGGAAATGAGCCTGACATTCAGGACCCRCCATCCTTCCCTTGAAGACTCAGTCAACACTGTTAGAAGCTGGTTAGTCACCCTAAACACAATTATTAAAGATCCAGGAGAACTGTTTAGGCTAATGGAGGTTAATTTSGGCCCTTGGCCAGACTGTGGATCTGGTCGTTAAAATTTGCCTGCCTGAAATTCTGGCCACTGCTGCTGCTATTTGCCACTACTGAAATTCTGTCTACTACTGGGACACAACCACCTTATTTCCTGTCCAAAAATCGCTCTGTACTGTTACACAACTGCTGTGTTGCAGAAATGGCTGCATTTCAGCTCTGTTATCTTTTACTAAATCTGTTAAATCCATTAGAAAAAAAAAAAAAAAAACTATGTAGAAAGTCATGAAGGAAGCTTGTAAAAATCCAGAGCATGCAATATATTGTTATTTGGCAAGATACCCCATCAGTCAGTAGCCTGAATACTGGGAAAGGTTGTGAGCACATGTGTGTCTGAAGAAAAAGGTCTTACTCCTACAATTAAAGTGTTCTTGGCAATAATTCAGCTGCACTGTTGTTAGAACCTGTTGTCAAGACTGGTCATGTTTTCTATGTTATCCAGGAGAGTTATGAAAAAAAGGAAAAAAGAAAGAACAAGCTCCCAGTTCCGTGAACCAGCATCCAGACACGACATGTGCTAAATTGCCACAGACTGCTTTCCCTTTTTGTTTAACCAAATGTTCCCATTATTGCTACTGTGATGATAATAGCAGTTGGAAGTATGGGGAAGAAAAGTCTGAGTTTAGACAAGGTCCCAGTGCAGTATTAAGGAAATGAGTATTTTGAGAGAAAAGAAAGATGTAACTTAGAATAACATATTTTTCTTAAGCCACTGAAAAAAAAAGAAATCAAACACCAGAAAGTGGAATGAGAAGAACAGGGCCAATTTTCTGTATTGAGACACTTCGTGTTTCATCATAGCTGTTCACTGTTTCAAGGGTATTAATCACCTCAAAATTCAAGCTCTGATCCAGAAAAAAAAAAAAAAAAGGTATCTACAAACATAAAACGTGTCCCACTTTTCCAGACAGTTGCTTGAAGGACAGACTATTTCAGCAGTGACCATCTTTGCTCACCCTAAGCTTTCGTATCTGCACCAGGCTGCAGATTAAAGATATCCACACAGCATCTTTCCAGAGAGGGCAGAAGGTTTTTGGCACGTGGTTTATTCTGTCCATTCTTSTATTCTCTTACCAAAGACATGTGCAAAGGATTTTGTGGCTTCAGTTCTTCAGAGAAAACCTTTATTTGTTTACTTGTTTACTAAGCTTTCTTCTTCACCATTCACTAAACATGCTGTTTCTGAGTATTTGTGCTAATTTACCTCCCTATCCCCTTTTTCACTTCTCTCCTAGAACAGACCATTCTCCTACTACTCACACRGGGCCTTCACCTGGAATTCATCCTTCTCCTTAGGCTCAGTTAAGGGGACAAGATAAAAGATGCATCTTAGAGGTATTATTCAAAAAGAACTAGATACAACTGAGGTGTAAGATGTGGAGAAAAGTCCAAGGTAAAGTTGCCCAGAATGTGAAGATCCTGTTCCATGGTAGAAGGAGAAAAAAAAATATGGTAGTTATTTGCCAGAAAAGTGTCAATTTTCTATGAGGAAATTTTGATTCTGTGTAGTGCTTGGCTTAATGCTGAAGGCCCTTTCCCTGCCTATCTGTCATTCACTCACCATTAAAGGTTGACTCGCACAGGCCGTTTGGATAGGGTGCCACTCTTCACCGCCTGCTTCTTCAGTTTCCAAGTACAAATGGGCACCTTTTCCCTCAGGCTCTCGGGAGTCTCTTGGGAGTCTCGGGAGTCTCAGCATGAAGACAGCACGTTGGCCTCCTCTGACTCCCTCTTGCTAACTCCCTTCTGCACCAGAGCTTCCAAAACCCAATTCCCATGTGTTAACACCATTACTTATTAGACTGGCCGATATGCTTTTATTGTTCTCTTGTACCCCACCCTTCCTACCCCAATTAGCCATTTTTCTCCACTAGGGTCATGTTTTATATTTAGGGCACAGTGCCCTAAGGGCAAAGATTATACATTTGCTCCGTCCACTTTCTGCTTCCAGGTGCTTTGATAATCCAGTTTCTTATGAAGAATAATAAACCAGCCTCTGTCATAGGAGCAGAAGGAAAGCTTTATTTCCGCCCTTTCCCCCCTCCCTTTCCCAGTTTCAGAAAGGGAGATGGAGGGCTGCAAAACAGCAGATACTTTGTTACTGTACTTTGTCTCTGAGCATAATCAGAGCCTTTTCACATGGCATCCTGCAAGAAGTCCCATTTAGTTCAGCGTTAATCACTACGAACAAAACGGAAAGAATTTGGCCCCCAACTAATGCAAGACAGCGAAGGATTTCCAGTCCTCTGCTGTTGGCAAAATGTGGAGTGACCCCTTTTTTTTAGGGGGGGGTCACTTTATAAAGCTGAAAAGGATGGGAAGATAGGTGTCAATGCGAAGGGAAAGAGTGACGCTGTTTTATCACCAATTGCCAGAAAAGGTACCTTAAGATGATGATGATTTGCATATGTAAAAAATAAGCAAGGCGAGAGTGCCAGGGAACAAGCTGGGACATTTTGTCCTTGTTCACAAGGAGTCTTATTTTACTCTCTCTAAATTGCTTGTTTGTTTACTTAGATATAAAAGAGGGCACCTACCCCATACACCCTTGGCAACACTTCAAAACACAGAGTTAGTATGCATTTCACTTCACTCTGCCATTGGGAAACCAAGAAAYTGTGAAAAACACAACTCCTTTTTTTTCCCCCTGCAGTGGTGACCCCGACTTACAAATTTTCCCTGCTTTCAAATGGTGAAAGAGAACATCGGGAYATTTGGCCTCTGAGAGAGAACGAATTCCAGAGCCTTAGGACCCCCTAAATAAAGATCATTGCCAAAGTTATAAATATTACTTGATGGATTTGTCTCTAGGCTGTCTGAGCTATTATTTGAAGCTGTAGAAGCCCAGCCACATCATTCTGAGYATAATAAACTTCAAGAAGCTTCGTTAATTTAGGTAGGGTTCCTAAGTCTTACAATTCTACAACTTGGTATTACACTGATTAGCATCAGATTGTATCAATGATACTGTAGTACAAATTGATTTCCTCTCTTATTATGTCTTTTTAAGAGATGCAAGAATATCTTAAGTATTCTTATGTTCACTAAACAGCATACAACAACCAAGTTTGTACTCTTCTGATGTTTTTCTCTGCAAATCATATCCTCTTTTTTTTTTTCTATAAGCAAATAAATATATTGGACTCATTATGTTACTAAAAATCATGACTCGACCCTTCTACCTAAAATTTAGAAGAAAAAAAATGAAAGCATTTTTTTAAATTGTAATACAGCAGTAATTTACAAATAGCAAACCAAGATTCTCCCATCTTTTTCTTTCTTTAGGTCTGCTTTGCTTCTCATCAAGAGCATGGGAGTTTTTGCAATGACTTTATTAGAACTAGATCRGAATACATAATAAAACCTGTAACAAATTAAAAACATAGTGCTAATTAGTGGCCAGATTATTATATACTATTAATTAACTTGGCATTTAATTACCATGGTGATTGGGAGGAACTATAAATTGCTAAATATATAATTAGAACATCAGACTTCTGTGCCACAATGGCATCAGAGCATGAGTATAATTAGCTTAGATTTTTTTCTCCAAATTTTATGTGCATAAAAGATTTTAAGGAAGACAAATGGTGCTTTCATTCCTGCCAATATTCTATTATCAGTATCTATTATCTATTAGAATAATTATAGAATAATGAATATTATCAGAAAAGAYTAATACTGCAATTCAACTTCCTCGAGGGCAGCTGGACATTTTCTCCTTTACTGATTATCACATGCAGTATTTTTATTACTCAGAAACATTTTAGAATGATTGGTATGAAGCAGAAAAGCTGCTGCCTCCGTGGMAAATGTTCTTTCCTCCTTCTTTTGCCCCATCAGTGTTATCTGTCTTGTTCAGGACACCAGAATGTTTTCAACTGGAGACGAGAGCAGCCATCAGTTGGGTCCTGATGCCCAAGCACCAGCTGCAGATGTGTGGAGGAGCAGCCAAGCCTTATCTCTGAGTCATGTTTTCTAACATCCTGGAAGGAAGTGCAACATCTTTGACCTGCAAATGGTCTCTAACACATAGCTTTCCTTGAGCAGGTTATGTTGCACACCCTTTACTGTGATGGCTGCTATTGATCAAAAATACCTGTCTTGACAACTGGACTTCCGAATGGCTGGCTGTCATCAAACTCATAAAACAGGAATGGGCTGCATGGGATATATTCTCACTGCTCCCATTGTACTGTTTTCCACGGGGAGAAAAACTACAGTATCTGGCCATGATCCTGGATCTTGTTTTCCACAGTAATGACAAGTACCTGAAATTAGTCTGGTTCTTGTCCAGTGCCCACCATGGGGTTTACGCTGGTCTTGCCAGCTCCGTTCAGCTGCTGGTTATCAAAAGCAGTCATGTGTGCAGGGAGGCTGGACTACATGATCTCTAAAGGTCCCTTCCAACCTTAAGGATTCTATGATTCTGTGTCACTGGAGTTTATCTTAGTGACCTGACGGTTGCTAAGAGAAAATAAGATATTTGCATTTGCTAATTTCTAACTACGAATTTGATTTGCATTGTTAAAGTTGTTTCCATTAAACCTATTAGGCCAGAAACATATTGCATAACTTAAAGTAACCTCTTAAAATGCATTAAACGAAGCTGATTGATAGATTCAGTCCTGTCCTCCCACAGATTTTTTTTTTTTTTTTTTTTGGAGCATTAAGGGAAAGTTCTTTTTCACAAACCTAAATGTTAACATGTTCCTTGGYGTGGCCTCTGCATCTCTCCTACTGGCCTTTGTAGAATGGTCTTCTCCTTCCTCCCATAACCTTTTTTAATATGTTATAGATTAATAAACATCTATGAATGTAATTCATGGCTCGGTATGCTAAATCAAAAATAAAGGAAAAACTTGATTTAATTTGAATAGCAAAATCTATAATTATATAGATAAATATATAAAAATCTATAATCTAAAATATAAAGAAGATAATATGAAGAACTGCAGAAATTTAAAAAAATAAAATTAAAAAATGTAGTCTACAGAGAACATCTSTTGTTGTATCTGTTACAGTACAGTATTGTACTGTATTGTATAGGGTTCTGCCATCACAGAAGGAAATGAAGAAATATTGCATATTGAAGTGTTGCTGCCAGAGGAGCTCTGTTGAAGGTTACAGTACTGACTGGCACTGATCTGTATTTGAGAGAAATGACGCAGCAATATGATACAAACCCTCCAAAGCTGATGCCATGATTTCACATGTAGACTATGACACTGGTGATCTTTACAGATCTTTACTTCTGATCTTTCCCGTATCAGAAATGAATTGCTAATATCAGTCTAATTCCTAAATGTATAGAAACAAGCGTGAAACAGAAACATGACCACAGAAAAGCAGGAGACTAAAGGGGTATCACCTCCCATTAGCATCAGCTCTAGAGCATGGGATGTGGGAACATTTGCACAGTTATGCAGATCCAGACCATGGGTGCATCTGGCTCTGGAAGATGTCCCTTCATTAGAGTCTCTCAGTTGCAAGTCATTGCAGTTGAAAGTGCAGAAGGAGGATTGTCATAAAAAAACTTTGAGTTCTGTACTTTATATTTTATCATCTCCATTGTGTCAGATAAAATGGGCTAGATTAAGACAAATCTTGAGCATGTGAAGAGTAGAGACAGTAGAAAACTTCTTTACAAAGGTACACCAGAGAGCGAGCACACAATGTTATGAAAACTGAGTGTCAACATGGAATACATCTGTTTGCCTTTAGCTGTCATGGGCATTGCTGGCATCACAGAATCACAGAAGGGTTGAGGTTGGAAGGGACCTCTAGAGATCATCCAGTCCAGCCCCCTGCTCTAGCAGGGACACCCAGAGCACGGGACACAGGGTGGCAGCCAGGCGGGTTTGGAAGATCTCCAGAGAAGGAGACTCCACAACCTCCCCGGGCAGCCTGTGCCAGGGCTCTGTCACCCTCACAATTAAGTTCTTCCTCATGTTCCTCATATTCCCTCATATTCTTCCTCTGTTCTTCCTCATAGTAAAGCCTCAGTTTTAATTGAAACAAGACAGGGATATCTATAATGYTTAGCATGACAGCCTCACCAGGCCGTTGAGCTGCTTTGGTGTGTGGTACATGCTCAAGTGACACCAGCCTCTTCATGCCACATGAAATCATTGAGTCATGACTCAGTGAAGTGAAGCCCCCGTTGCCCTTCTCTAGTGGTAATGCTGCAAACCACCCAGTGGGGCAGCCTGGCAGGGAAGGGCAGTAGTTACCACAGCACCTCCCTGAGCAAGCGGAGGCCCAGCCTTCGTCTTGGACATGGGGCAAGGACTCTCATGGTKCCTCTGGCTGCCCAAGGGATGGGGGAACTTGGATCCCCTTTTCCTTGTKTAATTGTATGTAAGAAGTGACTGCCTGAAGTTCAGCTTTGAGAAGCATCAGGAGGGAGTTGGAGAGTGTGAGGAAACCAGGAGAGGATGGGCACGCTAGGAATGGGGTTAGAAGAACTATGGGAGAGACGGTGTCCTGAGAAAGAGGATCTGGTGGAACAGGGCTGAAAACATCTATTTCTGTGTCTATTCCTGCATCTGTTTCTGCGTCTGTAGGGCAAAGCCTCCCCTGCTAGGCACTCACTGCACCCCACCTCCTGGCATCTCTGCCAGACCGAGACCCGGACGGCTCCCAAGCGGCCACCCCAAAAATGCCGGCGGGCTCCCCGGCCCAGTGAGGGCAGGGGCCACCATCTCCTTGGGCATGGGTCTGGACGGGGCAGTGCGGGACCGGACAGTGCGGGACTGGGCAGTGTGGGATGGGGCAGCCCTGGACAGGGCAGCGCGGGATGGGACAGTGCAGGACCGGACAATGCGGGATGGGACAGTGCAGGACTGGACAGTGCGGGACCGGACAATGCAGGACAGGGCAGCCCGGGACGGGGCAGGGGCGGGCGCGGGGGCGCCGTGGGGGCCGCGCAGGGCGGCGCTCAGGTGGCGGGGCCGCCCGGGCGGCCGTGACGCGGCGCCACTCGGCTCGGCTCGGCTGGGCTCAGCTCGGTTGCGCTCGGCTCGG
>NW_020455888.1:3774340-3826598 GCF_003342845.1 Nothoprocta perdicaria | reverse complement strand
GGAGCAGCGGCAGCGGCAGCGGCAGCAGCAGCCGCCGGCGCTGCGGGCGCCGCGGGGCCGCCACGCCGCGGCTGCGGAGGTCGCTGAGCGAGCAGCTGCGCGACTCCACGGCCAGAGCCTGGGAGCTGCTCTGGAGGAACGTGCGGGAGCGGCGCCTCGCAGGTCAGTCCCGCCGCGCCGCCACCTGCCCGCGCAGCACCGCGCKCGTCCCGCGCGCGGGAACCCCCCCGGCGGGACCCTCACTCCTCCGCGGGGAATTAATGCGTAAACCAAAGTTTTGCTTCCCGTCCAGCACTTTTTCCGCCCTTGTTTGAGGGCGGCAAATGTGGCTTCTGCGGCGCGACCGGTCTCGGGGTGATGGAGACCCGGAGGTGGCCGCAGGGGGAACGGGGCGCACGGCGCCTTCCTCCCCTCATCCCGCACCGAGGTGCACAGAGTGCGGGACACGGAGGTGCTGGGGAGATGCCCCAAGCTCCACGGGCAGGATCATGTGCAAAGAAGGCTCCTTTGCCAGGGACAGGTCCCGTTGCCAGGTCCTGCAGCGGTGTCTTGGTGACCTTGCAGAGGGTGCTGTGACCTGCTGCCACGGGTGGTGTTAAGGTGAACTGTGTGTAAGGGACGTGCCCAGCTCGAGTCTGCAGCGCGGGCGTCCATGTGTGCGCGCAATTAAGGTAATGGGCATAAATTGCATGGTAATTTTTCAGAAATTCAAGTGGGGAGCTTCCATAACGAATTGCCAAGCCCGCTAATTTGGTGATGTTATGGTTAGACAAAATATGAATCTGTCTTCACACGTCATCTGCTTATTCCTATATGAAAAGTAAAAGCAAACAGGCATTCCGCAAGGATACTGTTTGCTGTTTTTTTCTTTTTCGGTCAAAGACGACTATTGCTTGATTGAGCAAAGGACCTGGGCGGGCTGCCACGAAGCTGTAGCCAAGTTCTTGAAGTGCCTGTGGATTAAAATTGATGGAGTCTGACTTTTTAGTTAAGGTGGATAGGATACCAAAGTCGCGAGTTTAAGTTCTGCCACAGAATAAATGCAATTCATAACGTGCTGGTGAGACGGCGATTTAGATGCTCTTTGATTGAAGGAGTTGTGACAGTTTAAGCAAATGTGTAAAATGTGTACAAATACCATCTGCTGAGTCCAGAAATGATCAGACGCTTTTACCTCTCTGGGWTTTCGGTCCTTGTTTATATATTTATTTATCTCCCTGGCCTGTGTTCCATTTCCATGCCTCCTCTTCCCAGCTTTCGCTAGTGTGGTCATTTGTGTCACCACTTGCTGGCTGCCTGACCAGYTTCTTTCCCATTGCAGTAAATCACCTCCGCCTCAGGTGGGTAGTTGTACAACTTCCCTTCCTCCCAAGGCTGGCGCCTGCGGTTCAGCCCCGAATGACAGTCAGAGCAGCAATGTGACTGTTCACCAGTGTTTAAGAAGAATGACAGAGGCAAAAAGCAGTTTTAACTGTCAGTCTGCTGTCATATTCCAACCTTCATGCCAAGTGAAAGCTTATGATCAAGTGACGACTGTGATGACTTCTTTGCCGGCTCTTTACCCAATTATTCTTTYGGCCTACTTTACATTTTTATCTATTTGTATAGGTTTCAGACACCAGTTGTCTAACRTATACCTGTAGAGAAAGTAAGCACAAGGCAACCACTGCTTATTTCGCCCAAAATGTGTGATCATTCAGGTTGGACAGGTCCCTGGAAGCTCTCTGCTCTGGCCTCCTCAGAGCAGGGCAGCACCAGGCTGCTCGGGGCTTTCTCCAGATTTCCTTGGGAGGTTTTTCTGCACTGATGGTCCATGCGCTGATGGTCCATGAGCAGCTCCCGTTTTCCCATGTGGATGCAGCAGGGCTGTGGATGCACAAGCGGGCGCAGGAGCTGAACCTTGGCCAGAGCAAGAGGAGAGAGCTGGGCTGGTRATGATGGGTGGCCATCATTAGAGGGACACGAAGAGCCGGCCCTGCTGAGCTCCTTCTCTCCCTGCATCCCGCCTTGTCCCTGCYGACCAAAGTGATGGGCGAGCGCCTTAGCTCCCGCCGTGCTCCTGCGTCGGGACTGCTGCCTATTGTCCTTGCTCGGGATGCACCTGGGGTGCCCAGCAGCTCTTAATCATCCTTGCTCTTCCACTGACCTGGATTCCTTTTTCCTTTTTTTAATATTTGAGCGTTCCCGCTACGGTAAAGAAAATGCCAGTCTTAGTGTTCTTTTTATACTTTCTGCAGAGGTAGCTTTTACTCCAGTTATGTTCCTGCTATGCTTGCATTTTAAGTTAGAGTTTATCTTCATTTTAAGTTAGAGTTTATCTTCATTTTAAGTTAGAGTTTATGTTGAGTTAAAATTTATTAAGTTTAAATTTCTTCGTTCCTATTCTAGCCTGCTTATTTTTATGTCAGTTCAAGATTGGAAAAATAAATTAAGAAGTTAAAAGAAATTAAGAAGTGTATCTACAACACTCAGTCCTAATCCTCACTCCTAGTCCTCATTGACTGCATTTTTAAAGAAATCCCCAGTGAACGGTGTTTTGGGGGCTTTTTTCTGCTAGCAGAACAGAATAATTTAGGCCATGATAGAGGATCTGATTTCAGCTCACTGAAAGAACTGATCATGATGCAAACTTGCTTTTTAAATCCATTGTGGGAGTGGGRCTTTATTGATCTGAAATTGATCAATATTGATCAATTGATTGATCAATGTATTATTGATTGATTATTGATTGATCAATAATACATTGCTTCTCAGTGGTAATGTAGTTCTGAGCCACGAGGTAGTTACTGGAATCCATTGGTTTAGGAATTCAACTTACATATTTAACAGATTCTTTAGAAGTAATTAACTCTAAGGCATTTCTGAGGTACCTGCTCAAATCATGATCGCCTGTCATAGCAAAGCACAACAAGCCATAGTTGTTGTTTCCATTGTCTGTCACCTAAGCGTGCCACCCATTCCATGGCATTCTTAGTTATTATGTATTACAAAATATATACTAAAATATACTTAAGTTTTGAAGGTCGATGCTTCACAGAGAATGCCAAGGAGAGGCTGCTGTTCAATCTTCTTGCAGTGCAGTGTTGTCCTTCGGTTGTCCTCTTTTTTTTCCCCGCTGTTTTTTTCTGCCTCCCTCAGGCATAAGGATGTGCTGGTAAGATCCCATTGCCTTCCTGAATCCCGGACTCAGTGCAGAATTATGGATTTCCTCAAGGGCTTTCCTACGGCGCGTATGAGCGCTGAGTCTGAGTACTTCATATCATTAATGCTTTAAATGTATCCCTAATAGCTGTGAGCTCACATTGTTCCCATTTTACAGATAGACAACAACGAGACTGAGCTCAGGAGCATCACTAACTCTGGAGCGTTAGAACGTGAATCCTCACAGTTTTTGCTCCCTGTGTAATGCTTGGCTCCTCCAACTGCTGCTCTGGGCAGAGGACCCCGCTCCAGCAAATCCACTTCCCGGCTCTACTCATCGGATGCTCAGGAAATAAGTAACTTGCAATTAGTGGCCATCTGTTGCAGTGTGTGTGAAGGGACCTGCTCAGCACCAGCGAGGCAGGGATAGGGCTCGGCTCCCAGGGCGCTGTTTCCTTGGCACAATCTCACAAACTGCTTGCTTTTCCTCCACTCAGCCTCCCTCCCTTTGCCACAGGAGTTAGAGAGTCACTGGCTTAAATAATGAGGTGGTGACTCTAATACCCTGCCTAGAGAAGAGAAGACTGAGGGGGGATCTGATCAATATGTATAAATACCTGAAGGRGGAATGTAGGGAGGAAGAGGCCAAAGTCTTCTCCAGTGGTGGCCAGTGGTAGGATCAGGGGTAATGGGTGTAAGTTGAAACCCAGGCAGTTCCATCTCCATGTGAGGAAGAACTTCTTTCCTGTGAGGGTGCCAGAGCCCTGGMACAGGCTGCCCAGGGAGGATGTGGAGTCTCCTTCTCTGGAGATCTTCCAAACCCGCCTGGATGCCGCCCTGTGCCCCGTGCTCTGGGTGTCCCTGCTGGAGCAAGGGGTTGGACTGGATGATCTCTAGAGGTCCCTTCCAACCTTAAGTATTCTATGATTCTATAATACCTTATTAGATCCCTGGGCATCATGAGGCCTATGGAAATGGGATCCTGAGGACATGCATGAGATGTCCTGACTGCTGATAGGGTTTGCAGTGCATTCGGGACAGACTGTCTCCTGGCCCTCTGAAGCAACTGCTTGGTGTCATTTTGGGGAGGGATCAGCTTTGGGCTCGGCCAGCTTCTCCACAAGTGGATTTTGGCAGGAAGTTTCCAGTGATTTGTTCAAACCGCCTCTGTCAAAGAGTGGTGAATTGAACAAATTTGGGCAGATTTTTTCAGTGGCTGACTAAAAGGCACCTTCATGCTACAGTGACTTTCCTTCATTGTGAAATTACCGTTCTGCATTTCAAGGACTGAAGCACTAGCGTTTCTCAGTGATATGACATTACGATTTGCAGTGGGATTACATACCAGGGCTTAATTTTAGCTTGGAAATGGAGGACCTGCAGCATCAAAAATCAAACCAGGATCATGAATCAGGCTTTTGGCAAAGTCAATTTTAGACTGGACAATTAAGTTTTGCAACCAGAACTGGGGTTCTTAAGTGAAAGAGGTTAGAAATCCTGTTRGGGTATCCTTAACTACTCAGAAGATTTTGTACATGTTTTGCAGCTACAAATACTTCTTCAACTCTGACCAAAATGCATTTATGTCAGAGTTGAAAGGGAGCATTAGCTGAAGTAGGCTAGAAATTGGGGAAAAAAAAATGTCCAGTTCTTCAACAACGCAGGAAGATGTCGTAAGGCAGAAAGTAATTACCACAGGACTCAGAATTTGGCAGGGGATACCAAGGCAATTCCCCTTCTCCGCTGAGAAGCAGCTTGTGGTTTCTKTGTGGGTTCAGTGGCTTTTATTGAGTGCAAAGGATCAGACCCACGTTCATGGTTGCACCTCGGGCAGCCCAGGGCTCCCTGGCACCCAGCAGTGGATCCTGCGGATCTTGGAAGAGCAAGTGGCTCTTAAACCGGCAGTCACAGCCAACATGACGTGAATTTTAGCATTTGGGATGCGCGTGTGTTAAACCGAGACCAACCCTGTTTGTGAAGTCTAATTAAGGAAGCTAAAAGTGCTATGGGTGCCTCATCGTTTTTAGATCTCAAATAAATTTAAGCATTTTTTGAAACATYGTTAGGCAACTTGTTTATGCATAATTTATCTCTCTGGAAGCAGCTAATTTCTGGTGTGTGATGTTTCTGTCATGAAACCAAAAGGAAATGACTATACCTGGCTCCTAAGTCCTCTGAAGGACTCCTGAGCAATCTCAGTACAAGGTGAACCTTGTCTGCTGCATCTTACTATTCTTATATTATAGAATTATATATATATTTAATATTATATTATTCTGAATTAATACCTTTTTGTACAGAGCAACTGCAGCAAGTTAGTCTAATTAATGCAGTCCAGTAAAACAGTATTTTTTAATAGAATTTATCAAGGCCCATTTTCATTTAGGGATTATGGGAGATGCATGTGTAAACTCCTGTATTTCGTGGGCATACACTTGTTTTCCCAGCACTGGAGAGTATCAGATGCTGTTTCTCAGGTATGCACATAAGATGTATATGTGTGAATTGCCCCTTCCCCTAGCCCCTCAATAGGAAAAGTCTGTCTTTTGTCACAAAGGAACCTTATGAAGGATTTTCTTTATTCAGGACAGAGTGCTGTATGGAAGAAAGAGACTTATGATGAGTTATTAAAAAAAAMWAAAAAAATGAAAAATCAGTCATTAATCTCACTAATTATARCAGTCATGCTATATAGTCTATATTAATGTTGGGACTTTTTTTAAGGTGAATTTTTAAAAATACGGATATTTTTTATTTTGCATGCACATTATATCCATATTCTGTAATTTACTACTTCTTCCCTGAGGACGAGCAGTTGGAATCTGGCAAGGGGGCGATACCAGCAAAATGGCACCGTTGTCCCTTCTGTTACAGAATAACAGACTCACAGAATCTTCCAGGTTGGAAGGGACCTCTAGAGATCATCCAGTCCAACCTTCCCGCTCAAGCAGGCACACCTAGAGCATGTGGCACAGGGCGGCATCCAGGCGGGTTTTGAAAAACTGCTGGGWTCTCATGGCCCTTGGGAACAAAAGGATCATTCCCAAAGTGCAGTTACCAAACTACCCACACGCTCATCCTCAGAGGCCTTTCTAGGAAGGGTGGTGGTGGAGGACCCCTCCCAGCCTCAAAATCCAGAGAGCAGTTCTGGTTTTCACATGTTCCCGTGAAGCATCGGGAGTAACTCCAGAGGTGGCGCTGAAGGTGACAAGAAAATTCAACTTTCCTTTTTACTATATTTTCTATATAGTTTTCATTTTCTTATTTGAACAAGTTCTACTTTTATCACAGAACTATACCAGAAACTTTCTTTTTTTTCCCTAAGAGAAATTCATTCTTGATTACTTAATTTCCAAGCAGTGTGAGATACAAATCCTGTAAGAAGCTCTGCTGCTGAGATAGCAAATCAGTTGTGAGAATAGGAACAGATACTATTTGAATTAGTCATTTTCTACATTGTAGTTATTTAGAAAAGTTCCTTGGTAATTTCGTATTCTTGCTGGAGATTGGCTGTTAATTTAAAGACACATTGATCTTTAGAATACACCCATATTTTTTTTTCTCAAAAGCTCTTATATTGGTCCTTTTTATAGTACAACTTTCTGTTTCGCTTTGTTTTTATATTTTTTCTCTTGATTTCATACGGCTCCTTGAGCATCCACTTGGTTCTTTCAGTTCTCAGAAGATAAATATTTCTCCTTATTTCTACCCATAACACACACATGCCCCAGTTCTTTCCACCTGTAGGTATTGGCTGCCTGAAGATGGGAATGCTGATCCCATATCAGTAAATTTGTGCAGAGGATCCTGTAAGCATTGTGATTATTGCTGAGGCTTACAGACCGGATAATATTTGAAACAAATATAGTAGTATTTTCCCAGAAGCAGAATGTATAATGCCATGTTGCATAAGTTCCTATATGTTTAGATGGATGTGTTTACTGGCAATCATATTTTTCTGTAGTACTTTGGAGCTCACAGGGACTGGTGCAGGTATTAACTTACTTGTCTGGCATTAAACTGTAATGGCATTTTTCAATTCCAAGATTGCTTTTTAATATCAGTCATGGGATGTTAAATTATGTATCTTCCATTCCTGAAAATCACAAACATATACTTTGGTTTATATTATTTCTCAGTAATTTCCTATTAGGTGTTTTTGTATTTACTGATGTGACTTTATAATCCCCATGCAACTGAATTTATTTATAATCTAACTCTGCCAGAACATTTGTATAGAGCAGTTATAACCACAATAAACTTTTAGCTCTTTAGTTCTGCAGTGAACACCCTGCTAATCTGCATCAGAACAGCCTCATTGGTGGCTGGCCAGGAAATTCCTAAGCAGAGGAAATTCTTGGATTCAGAAGGCCTTGAAAACTGGAGTCCTACTTTCCTGCTTTCCAAACTACAGTAGAATGTGATTTTTAATTTAAGGAATCAGTGTAAGTCAGTGTAAGTCTCAGTTTTGAAGTGAATTTTTGTTTGAATGAAATGAAACAAAATGTTTGAATGAAACAAAAAAATCTGTGTGTTCTATAAAACGTCATAGATTTAAGCCAGTCTCTTGAGTTTGGAGGAGTGGTACCTGTCTCATTAGTGAAAAATTAGCTTGGGGTGATACTATCTTCAAGTAATACGGATTTCTTATTCTTCAATTTACTACATTACTGTAGTAAAGGAAAGCGAGTACTTTAGTGGCTCTTTTGCCAGTCCTGTTTACGTTTCTATGTTTCCTGACTGAAAAGCTTTTGGCAGCAAAACCCTCTCRATGTAGCATGTGCTGCAAGTAGGCTGAGATAGGATACACACAGACACAAGGGCAATAAGAAGCTACTGTACAAGCAGGAACCCTTGCATTTCATGGTAGCTGGTTCCCCAAACCCCCAAACCCAAAAGCCATTGGAGCTAATTTAGTCAACACTTTCTTGTGAAATATTCTACCAGTCTTTCCAGTAGAGGGCACTGATTTACATACAGTCATATGARTCACTATCCGCATATATATTGTGCCCCACAAAATACATGGCACAAATACCATATATTTGTTGGAAACAAATACCCAACTGTATTAAGATAGGGAAATATTCAAGGCACCGAGTCCGTCAAGTACAGACTACCATCCAGCAGATATTTTTCTGTGCTTTTGCAGCAGGCCTTAAGCATATTTAATTGCATTAGAATTAGTGTACCCAGCACACTACACTGAATCAAATATCTCCCCATACCTGTGGCCAAACGCAGGTCAATGCCAGCCCTTATTTTAATGCTACAAAAACCTCTGCCTGAAGGAGACTTGTGGKTTTTTTTTAGAGATTTAAAGCAAGAAAACCACATCGGCCAGTGAGTGCTAAGGATCCCAAAGGGATCGGGTAGGGTCCAGCAGGGAYGTAGCCCATCTCCTCCACAGTACTAACCTACAACAGTGTGGGCAAAGCACTGCAGCATCACTTGGCCTGCAGTGCTGGCATTGCCTCTGCAGGGATATATTTAGCAGAGTGAACGTATATTTAGCACAGTGAAAGTAGTCTGGATTTCACAGGAGGAAAAAAAAAAATGAGAAGCTTGCAGCTATTGTGCAGATCGAAGCTAAAACAAAATCTCCTGCATATAAAGAGRTCAGAGTGAATTGTTTCAACAGGTAATTTCATTCCAATACTGATTTTTATTGGTGGTGCTGTTGAATAGTTCATGCATAGAATTCTTTAGTGTCCTGAGATTTTTTACAGAGCCAGCAACGTACTGTAGTRTAGTGCAAGAGGAGGCCCCAGACCTCAAAATCAGTCTGTGTCTTCAAACTGAAACAATTTCATTCCCAATCTTTCTCAAAACCCTTACCATTAAAAATAATGATGCTAAGTTGAAAAAATGTTTAAACTGCAAGTGTTGCCTTAGCATTGCTGCTCACACCATCATCTGAAAGGTCTCATGCAAACTCTTCTTTAGAATGACCTGAGGATATAATTTTCAAGAGTTTCTGAGATTAGATTGCCTCAGAAAACAAGCTAAACTGATACAGGACAAAACATTTCCAAGTGTATGGGCCTTGAGAACTTTTGACATTTTGACTGTCTGCATACTAAGATTTTAAGGGTCAACGTTGCTGCTTTTGAAAGGTGTGGGTTTCCTGGGAGAGCCACCAAGGATCCAGCTGACCACAGAAATGGGTCAGGACTCTGTGGCATCGGAGACTTGGCCCATGCAAGTAGCCTTTGCCAAACATGTGGTCGGATGGGGAGAGTTCTGTGAATCCCCTTCACATACGAGACTGTCCAAATTCTAGATCATGCATCTACGTGGCTTCACTGCAGGAATATCTTAGTTTCATTTCCGTAAATATTTTCAGAGGTCTGAACTTAAAGAACTTAAGTTCACTAATTCAAAAGCAGCTTTAATTCCATCGGTACTTTGATAACTCTTTCACAGATCCAGGATAAAACAAGGAAAAACAGGTTCTCGTGTTGCTAGGGATAAATGGATTGCATTGGTGCTCCCAGGARGCTGCGCAGCGTGTCTGCATCTGACCTAAAAGGAGTCTGAAACGCTTCCCTATTAAACCTTCTGTCACTGCAGTTTAGGAAGAAAATTGGGATTGCTGCCAGTTCCAGGAAGATGGTAGCTTGAGGGAACRCCAAAAGAGTTAAATAAAAATGGCAGTGTTGCAAATGATGCCTTCCTTAGTCAAAATAATCAGTTATTATATTAGTATTGGGGAGAAGAGAGGGAAGAGAAGAGAAAAATCCTAAAGATTTAAGAGCCACTTGCAATTGAATAGTAATCAAAGGGTCCCAGAAGTGTGTTACAATCATGTTAGAGGTTAYTTTAGATTCACTGCATGGAGGAGAGGGGACCTGAGCATCCCTCTCTACATGCTATGCTTAGGTTATTTTTAATGAAAATAACATTGCTCCGGAAAAGGCATCTCTTCCTCCTCYTCTTCCTCTTCCCCCATTGGAATGGCATGCTATTTAATAGGTTATCAAGAGGAATACTGTAAATTATTTGAAACTGAGTCTTTTCTGTCTTCTGACTCTTTTTTGCTTTTATTAAGAGATTTCTTTAAAATAAGAACAGATTTTATCTAGAWCAGTCAATTTTAAAGGGAAATTTCAGCATCGGATTTGTAGTAAGAAGGCAACCTTTTTTATTTATGACATTGCAAAGACCACAGCTGGGAATGCAGCCATTAATAGACTCAAGCAGATGCATTCTGACAAGTCCATGAACTATTCACACTCTCTTATAGCAAATATTTTGCAGCAATCCCAACTTGCAAATGGTGTTTCAGAAACAAATACTGAATTGTCTGCCTAAAGGCCCAAAACAGAGGAATCTTTAAGGTACTGTGGATTTGAATGACAGACAGTTTTAGACAGCGGGTATCGGTATAGTTGAAGGGACCGAGGATTTTCAGCAACAGCCGGTACCACTTTTTTCAGGAAACAAAAATGTTTTCCATTTGTAGAAGTCACCGAGAGAAAGTAATGGCCCATCTCCAGGCTAGCTCTCCAAATAAAGTAGCTGAAAWAGAACAAAATGATACAAGATGGGCAAGTACTAGAGGGTTTGAGTGAGTTGTGAGAAAACCGATGGGAGGAAGATTCTGTGCATGGATAGAACTAGTGACTCAGATCATGTCCTTTCAAGTAAAGCCAGTGCAGAGCACACAGGGTTTCTCTCCATTTTTTTTTTTTTCAGACTTTGATTGGTAGTTTTAAAGCTTACCTGAACATCAGTCTTTTTCTGGTATCATGGGAAGGTAAAAATGGCAATGGATTCTTCTTTTCCAGATCGTTTATTACCTCATTCACCTGCACCAAATCTGCTATTGCCTGTCAAGATATTCAAAGCCCTGTATAGCACTCAACAGCTACCTTTGAACAGATCAGGAAATTATATGACCAAAAAGCCCCATCAGCTTTCAAACTGTCAGTAATCAAAATTAAAATATGTGATTTGACATTCATACTCTGAAGCTTTACCTGAAGTTTTGCCACATGTTGGGTTTTCGTCTGGTCTGGACTGTTTGACTTTTGCCCAGTTTCTTTCCTGGGAAGAACACCTAAAACTTCCTAATCAGTTAAAGACTAGGACCAATTTTTTTCTCCAGTTACATGAGTCAAAATACAGAGCAACTCCTCCCACATCAACAGAAACGCTCTGGTTCTGATGTAATGATGACTTTTATCACCCTGGTTTGACTTACTGCATCACTACCAAAAATGAAATTGCTTTAGTTCACTGAGAACCAGAAGCATGTTACATCACCTTGGCAAATGTGTATTTTGGTAATTACAGGAGCTCTCCTACAACTATGGTGGAAACTTTCAAGTGCTTTTATTTCAGAACAAAGCTGCTCATTTTATTATGGCCTTAATTCAGCAGAGCATTKCCTTAATTCACCTAAATACACTGTGAATTTAAACCCGTAGTTAAGTGTTCAATGCAGTTGGAAGGGCTTGTAAGCTGTTCTGTTACATTTAACATCTAAAGAAACAGTATATTCCTTTTAAAAAATGTGATCTCTGAAATCGGTGCACTTGGATGCTTGAGAGTTCAAGAGAAACAGGAAGGCACCAAAACACATGTATTTCTGATATGTAAGAAAGCTGAGGATGCTCTACCTAATTGGATTCAAATAGAGACCAAATACATTTTAGAATCTAGTTTAGAGAAAGACACTGGCAAGTAAAATTGACTCTGAAACATCTGGGGTTTTTTTTTTGTTTTGTTTTGTTTTTGTTTTATTTATTTATTTATATTTATTTTTTTAGAAACATAAAAATACACAATTACCAAACAGCCTGAGCTGTTTCCTTTGCATGCATCCTAAACAGAAAGGACAGCAGGACAAGTGTTATCAAGCCAAGGCAGATACGATAATCCCGGCATGGCAGCATTTTAAAGAAACTAACAAATGCAAAAGGATTATAAAACAGCTGGGATGAATTCTAGGTAGGAACCCGAGAATCCACAGAGCTATTTTAAATCTCCAGATTCTAGGTCACAACAGAAGCTTCTATTCAGAGCCCTCACTCTTTCACGCCTTCACGTTGCTTTCTCTTAGGAAGGATCATGACTTTTAGAGCATTGGGACAATTATCTCTTCTTTTATGGAAAGGAGCAGTTGGTGCAGTTGTTAGGGGGCTTGAATATGGGAATAAGTCTATCGCTGTGATAGATCAGGCAACATATGGAAGGAAATAAGACAGTCTCCAGAGACAGATTACGTTTTTGCCAAGGCATTTTATTGAAATATTTGAAAATAAACAGGTCATTAATTGGGTCCAAATTTAGCTACTGCAAATAGTGCAAAGATGTTGCAAACCACATGCTTTCCCCTGTTTGTTTTTACAAACCTTTCTATTTATGGATGCTCTTGCTTCATGACTTATTTCTTTAATAGAGTGCATTGTTTTACACCGGAAGCCTCATCTCTCAATTATTTTTGCCCRTAGATGCCTGAGTAAAACATACATGTCCACACAGGTGAGTGGGAGAATCAGTCAGCAAGAATCCAGTAAGTAGGAAATAATTAGTAACTAAAACTTGGGTAAMTTGGCCCTTTTCACCTTAGTATAGTAAAGAAGAAAAGTTGTAGCAGACAGTAGTCTTCTCTAAAGTTAGCATATAATTCTTTCCTGGACTCATTGGCATGTGGCATTTCTGAGGCCTTCTCTATGAAGACCATGTGTAATGTTGGAAGCAAAGGCACCAGTTCCAAGAAGAACATCCTAAAAATTGCCTTGCCAGTGAGAATGGGAATGCAGTATATAGGAATGTTTCAGTGGCATGTCCAAGGTATGACAGATGATGAGCACATCCACTAATCACAGAACCACAGAATGGTTGAGGTTGGAAGGGACCTCTAGAGATCACCCAGTCCAACCCCCTGCTCCAGCAGGGACATCCAGAGCACGGGACACAGGGTGGCAGCCAGGCGGGTTTGGAAGATCTCCAGAGAAGGAGACTCCACAGCCTCCCTGGGCAGCCTGTGCCAGGGCTCTGTCACCCTCATAGGAAAGAAGTTTCTCCTCATCTGCCTCTYGATCCTGTTGAAACACTCTTTGCACCTACACTTTCCTAGCCAGMTCAAGGCCAGGCCCAAGATGGGGGWTGTAGCAGCCAAGTCAGCTAAGTTGTTCTACAGAGTGACAGAAACACACTGAAGAGAGAGGATTCTTCACTCCTTTTCTGCTTAGGTTTCAGTCTCTGGAAATAGAGGCATTGTGTTGTGCTTGAACTACACTGCCTTGAGTTGGGTTACAAATAACAGACATTTATCTGCGCTGGCATGCAAACAGGGAGTATAATAGGGATGTCACCCAAAAGCATTGAGTTAGTCACTAAGTTCTCCACAGTCAGAATAKAAATGATTACATCCAGAGGCAAGTCCTGTCTTTCTTAAATAGATGCACAAGACAGGTAGCATGAACTGTCCTCAGGTGCTGCTAATTTCTGTCCATAARCCTCACCAAAGTGACAGCACCAAAGATGTGTCTGTGGAAAGATGTGTCTGTGTTAGTGACAGGTGGGGAAAAAAGCCACCTCTTCAGCTGCCACCTGTGTATATTTGATATGGAAATCATCAGACAACCACTGCTGAAGTTTAATTTTAGTGATTGTTGCTCACAGCATTTCTACGTTCATTGTAAGATACCTGCCTGAGTAAGCAAAGCAGCAGACATTGCTGACAGCCCCCTTTGACTTCAGTGGCACTTACACACTTAAAGATACTGCTGAGCAGTCAGTGTGTCCAAACCTTGCATAAATGTATTTGCTTAGCTCTGCTTTTTGCATTTCCAGGTAATTCTGGGATTACAGACTTTGAATTACACATATTTAGAACTTATGCTGTATTTACTGTAATACAAATTGTGTGACTTCATTTTTGTTCCCCAACTGCCTTAGCTAAGCAACAAGGGTAATGGCCATATAAATATCCATACAAAGTGACAGTTTTGCTGCTCTTCTGCTCTCCACTGCCCCTGCCAAATGCCTCCTTTGCCKCTACCTTGTGCCAGTTTTGATGGGGATGGTTTGAAGAGTATAGAAATTAAGGAGATACTTTAGCTGAGTGTTGGTTGACCAAGTTACATGTTAGTTAATGAGTGTTTTGTAATGCATATTTTGAAGTTCATTTGAGGTTCACTCTTCACTCAGCTATTCATTATCTGTCTTTAAATAGCCACTGTGCTTGGTACAGGGTTCTAGGTCAGGCTGGAAGTCCACCAACCTCAGGCTTCGTATGCTTCACAGTAGGTGACTGCAGGTGCTTAGGACCGTGTATAAGAACATGGCAGGTTTGTGGTATAGTCCCCCAGCTCACAGGTTTCAGTAATAGTTCTCTGATGATGCTGTTAGCAACGGTGCCAACTAGGAACAGAGCAAGAGGGAAGTTATTGATGTGACTGTGTGTCCCCCCGCTGTTCCCAGGCCAGTGAGACACAGCGTCTGCTTCCCGTTTGGAATCTTTTCGAAACGTGTAATTCCTCACATCACAATTGTTATTTTAAAAGGCTATTTCAAACCATTCGTAGGTGTCATAGCCAGAATTTTATCCTTTCACACGAGCTTTCACCAGTCTGAGCAAAGTTGGAAAAAGTTTATTTTAAAAGCAATACAGGCTTGTTAGTGGTTTGAAAGCAAAATGTTCAGAACTCCATTTGTTTCTAATTTATCATACAATCTGTTTGTTTAGTAACATATTATGAACCAGTGAATATATTATTTGTCATAAGTTCCACAGGACATGAAGGGAGGAAATCTAAAGACTGAAATACATGAATCTCTGGTTCTTTTGCAGTCCAAATACAGACTAGATATAAAGTAATTTAAACCAGTTCTAATCTCAGCTACACAAGTGTAAATCCAGAACATTATAGATAATCAGTGAATTAKGGTTTGGTGCAGAAGATCTCCATGAGTCAAATGGCCTGGAAAGATCGAAGCCCAGCTTTAGGGCCTTAATTTCATATTTTTGTAGCTAAGTTCAGTTGAACAACAGGAAGAAAAATACCAGCAACATTAGCAGGACCAACCTTTTTCAAAGGTCAGGTGCAGTTTAAGTTCTGCAACTTTTAATTGCCCCATATCAGACACCTTAAAGAGATCTGATGTTCAGACTGAGGAAATCAGCACTTCCAGGATGTCAGGACTTTGAGAGTGTCATGGAAAATCTACCCAGGATGAGTAGTTCCTTTTGAAGGCCCTGGCCAAGGAATTTTTCCAGTAAAACTACATTCCATAAACATGGAGCAACACCTTTAGTAGACAAGAGCAATTGAGGAACAGTGTGAGGCTGATTAGAAAGAAAGCTGGATATTCAGAAAGTGGGACAAGGAGGAAGGCTGGTGGAGTGACTTGATAGGGTTCCAGGATAAACAGAGCGTAGGCAGGAATATTTCCATCAGGCTGGAACTGAGATAGTAAAAAAGAAATCCCTGCCTGGTATGGACCTCTTCAATCAGTTCTCTTGGTCTCCGTGTTTTGAACTGAGGAGAAACCAGCAGAGAAAAGGAAGCCCAGGTAAGTGGCTGGTGGCAGAGGGAGGTGGACGTACAAGTGCACGTGTAGGCGTTTGGAGTTGGAGGAGGTAGAGGCAGAGATAGAGGATAGGACAGCAGATAGAGGGAGGGAAGAAGGGAAGTTCTGGTGGAGGTTAAGTCTCACAGCCTGTGAGACTTGCTACAGCCGATGGGGTTTTATGCTCTGTGGTCCTTCCCACTCACTAAAAGTGGTTTCAGAAGCAGAGCATGGGGAAGGCAAGGAGCAGGCGGTGTGCGCTTCCTCAGGAGAAGCACTGCGGTGGCTGGCAGGGGAGCTCGGCGAAGCCCTCTGCTTGACAGGGCTCCTACTCTTTGGCAGGCTACCACTGCAAAAAAATAAAACCCACCTGCAGTGTGTTGGCCAGAACAACTTTATCCAGTCAGATGCATGAGCTCTGCAGTGTGTCTGTAGTGCATTGCAAACTGTGAGTGGAAAAAAAAAAAAAAAAAAAGAGATGTCTTCTGTAAAGTGCAAGGAAGTACTGCTGCCAGAAATGGAGAGCTTTAGTTGGGCACAGAACAGTGGACTTCAGGGAGACAGAATCCTGGTGGGTGACTTTTCTGATTCACGAGTATCTGTATCATCAGCTCTTCCGCGGCTGGTTTATTGTGGAAGGACTGCCATGGATTTATTTTTAATCAAAAATATTATGATTCCTTTATGCTTATAAATCCTTGTCATAAAAGTCATACTTATAAATCTTTGTGATAAAAAAGAATAATTTGAGGTTTTTTTCAGGGAGAATTAATGTACTATACAGAGTAACTGATGTAGATCATACTAAATTCTACCTCTGGGTGAAGGGGTGAATGATACACGCATCTCTCTATTTCCCCAGCTCCTTTATGGCAAAAATAATGCAGCTAAGTAAGTGTGAGTGTGTTGCAAAATCAACACTCATCCATATTATTTCCTTGCTGGATCTTTGGTCCAATGGTCTTGGAGGATGCCAAGTATGTTGTTGCCACAAGGCTAATTTCAGTTTGCTTTCTATGGAGGTGGGAGAGGTGGAGGTGGATGTTGGCCCTGCTGCTTGTGCTTGTTGCACCTGTACTTGTTGACTGCTCTCCTGGAACTGTCCCCCACATAGCTGAAACACTCTCCRCTCATCAGGCAAAGTCTCAACTTTCCTGGGTCTGGATAGAAGGAAAGTAACCAGTGAAGTGACAGTTTTGCTGCCCTTCTGCACTCCACTGCCCCAGCCAAATGACTGCTTTGCCTCTACCTTGTGCCAGTTTTGGTGGGGATGGTTGGAGGGTATAGAAATAAAGGAGGTACTTGAGCTGAATGTTGGATGAGCAGGTTACATGTTGGTTAACGAGTGCTTTATGCACACTCTGCAAAGTAAATCGGTGCTAGGCTGCAGTCCAGCTTTTCTGTTAGTGCTGTTGTTATGCACTTGATAATATCCAGTAATGTGCATTTAATGCTGTGTTGGGAAGTCAGTGGCACTTGGCAAGTTTAGGCAATGACCTTGTTATCTGCCCTGATGCAGGTTCATTTGGAGGAGCATTTCTTTTCTGTTTTGCTCATGCAGTTAACGCTGGACTCTTTCCTCCTTCCAGTATACTTATCTGGCTAATGAGGAAAACAATTTTCTGCCTAGAAAATTGCATTTCTTTTTTCACATTTAGATACTAAAGTAGTTAATAAATGCAAAGATTACTATTACCAGGTAAGAAACTGATAGGAAACTCCGGAGACAAATTGTATGCCTTCCCTGAAGTCTTCTAGCGAGTCGCTAACCTGTGCCCTCATCATCCGAGCAGCCTGCCTCGCTGCACCGGAGAGTGAAATGGTGTCATGAGTGTTCATGGCTTTCAAGGAGGCTGGAGAATTTCTGAGGAAAACATCCTTCRTGTTCCCATGTGGCCCTGTTTGAAATAGCAGTATTCCTGAGAATAACTGAGCAGTATCTGACTGCTCCTGCTGTGTATTATTTTGGCTGGGTGGAGGGGGGTGTTACAAAGCCAGCTTTGCYGTTGTTTCGCCAACACGGATGCTCCAAACCCAGTAACCAAATTCTGAAAAAGGAACTTTTCTCTCTTGCCCCTTTCACCTCAGTGCTACTGTGGTACCRTCAAAAGAAAATAAATACAAAAACCCTCACGTGAAGCCTGCRAGAAGGCAGGAACCTCTGCTAGACAGCAGTGTTTGCCTGTGGCTCACAGTTACACCAGCAGTAGGTCTGTACAGGGATTCAGGATATATTTTGATAACATCAGAAAGTGTTTGGATAAACCGGGTTTATCCAAACACTTTCTAATGTTATCACTGCGTTATCCAAACACTTTGTTAGTGAGGCTGGGTGATTAGGATGTATGTTAGCCCACCACTACTTAAATATATTTACACAGTTCCTGTGGGGTTAGTTTTGGGAACTTGTGCATAGATGGAGCAGATGGAGTTGCACTGAGGGCATRGAAGCTGCTTCTGGCCTGTTCCTGTCCCGGCGCTCCTGGAGAGCTCTGGCAGAGCGGATCTGTCACCTGCAGTGTCCTTCCCTCTTGGGACCGCTAGTTTGAACTCTATTAGTTATCTAATTTTTTTTCCACTCCCTCCCCCCCTTAATGTACTGTTGAGAAACGCTGTTTTTAGGGATTTTCCAGGGCAGGATGCTGGTGATTCGTGGCTGCATGGGGCCACCGGGTGAGCACGCGAGTGGTTCAGCCGAGGCCAGGGCAGTCTGTCTTCTCACGCTGCGGTGGGCTGACCGAGGAAAAACGCAGTGGTTAAAACCGAGCAGGAGTGAGACCACGAAGCCCAAATTAGCATCCAGGGAGYGGAGCGGCCCCCTGCGCGCCCATGACGGGTGCGTGGGCCCGGCGGGGCTTCGGGCCGCTGGTTCAGCGCCGCCAGCCGCAGGCCACAGCGGGGTTATTTTGGTGCCCTCCTTAAGGAGCAGTCTAGYTGAGGTGGCAATTTCTAAACAGGACATGGGGCGGGTGCCTGCTGTTTGGTTAATGTGAGGGGAGAGAGCAGCCCCTTGCAGCCAGACCACAGGCCCAGCTAGTCTTGTACCTGCGCCCGCCAGCAGGATCCATTTAGGGGAAAGAGCTAACGCTGGGGTAAGCGTATAGAGTGCATACGTTGTGGCCACGTGCTTTAGGGGCCTCTTCAGCCATGGGTTTAAGCAATAATCCTCATGAGATTTTTCTTCATTAATTTTACCTTATCATTTTTCGTTTTTTTTTTTTGAATTCTCCCACCTCTTGGCAGTCACGACATCCTTTGGCAAATGAGCTCCAAGCTCTACTTAGCCCTAATATGAAGAAATTTTTCTGTTCATTTGTTTTGAAGCTGCTTCATGGTCATTTCACTTAGTGTTCCCTACTTTGTTAATTGTGAGAAAAAAACTCAAAATTAATAGGTGATGGGTCCACCTTTATAACAGCATTATGATCACAGAATCACAGAATCACAGAATCTTCAAGGTTGGAAGGGACCTCGAGAGATCATGATGTTTTGTTATCAGTTGCCTTTTCTACCAAGCTTTAAAATCCTTTTTCTTTTTTTCTCCTTTCCTACTAGTGCTTGTATTGGCTTTTCCATAAATCTCTCCAAGATCTATTTCCTTGAGTGATTTTTTTTTCCCTCCCAAGTACATTTATCAGAAAACTACCGCTTTCATGTCTCCTACTCAGTTACCTCGAGTGTTTCCCAGTAGCCTTTTGGAGACTCCTAGAATAATTTAGCAYTATCCCTAACTTTTGTCACCTTTCTACACAGTCCCTTTAAAAAAATCACTGATGGATATAGCAGGTCCTGGTGCTAATCCCTATGGGACTCAGGGAACCTCACATCACTGTGAAGAACAGGCAGAGTATTTGTTATTACTTTTGTTTCCTGTCTTTTAAGCAGTCATTAATCCACAAGTGGCCTTTTCCTTTTTATCCCTGATAGCTGAGTTGTTTTTTTTTTAATAATCTTTACTTAAAGGATCTTGTTGGAAGCTTTTTCAAAATCCAAATACATCACATAAACAAAATGATTGTTTTAAAAACAAGTTTCTATTAAAAACCAGATTTTAGGAATTTACCTCTAAAGAAACCAGACTAATTTTTCACCATTGAATCATATTAATAGACTTCAGTAACTCTTTTCTTTGTTATAGGTTATTCTAGTTCTTCCACCATAGATTATAGACTTTAGTTCCTTAAATTCCCTGTGAAGCTGTTTTTAAAAACTGCATCATATTGCTACTTTCCACTTCTCCTGTGGGTTAAATCTCGCCAYTGGCAGTGTGGTAATTTCCTATCTGAGCTCCTTTGATAGTTAAGGCATTACCTGTTCAGCCCTGGAGATTTGTTGCTATTCATTTTATTGATTTGACATCCCTGAGTTCCTCCAAGGGAATCTGGATGGGAGGAATCAGTTCAGGTTTCGTGCTGGGACCTCATCTTCTTGGGTTTTTGCATTTGTCCTTATTTCTGCAAGCCRGGGAACTTGCTTGGGTGCCAGGTGGGGCAGTTGTCAGCCTTTTCCCCCCACAATCCTCTATTGCTGGAAATACATCACTTATGCACTGAGTGTGCAGATCGTGTCTAATCCTCTGCTTATAGTATTGCTGTCTGCTGTGGTTTGGCCAGTCCATTAAAGCTTTTATAATCAGGAGATACGTTTTATCGTGGTACTTCCACTAAACATGGACTTCTTAAAATACAGCTGGATAATCCTCTTACGCTAGAACTGGGGCACCAAAACAGGGCAAGGGGATATATTATGCCATTCAGAAGCCTCTTTCCTTGGATTGAAGTTTATCAAGGGTATCTACAAGCTTCTATTTCATGTACAAGAAAAAAAAATGTGTTTAACAGTACTCCTTTCTTATAGTTCTATCAGTTGATGTAGCAGCTGACTTTGTGCCTCCAAAACACACCAGTCTAGGGCTTTCCAGTTAAACAATTCTCTGCCGCGGCTCAGCGCAGCTCTTGGCTTTTCCCACCGTGCTTCCCAGCCACGCTGGACCCTTTCTCCAACTCGCTTTCTTTTGCCCGGCAGTGGTTTGTGCCTCACTGTGGAGCAGCCTTGGGGCCGTGGCTCCCTTGCAAGGATGTGAGGTGAGCGGGGAGATGGAGCGAAGCTCTTCTGGCCACTGGAGAGGTCCTGCTGCTCCGTGCGATGTGCAGTGTGGTCTGCAGCCTGCACTGAGCCCCACTCAGCTCCCCAGCAATGCCAGTGCTTAAACACACAACATTCTTCCTAAATACTAGGTGGTGAACTGCTGCTTTTACAGATCCGTCCCCCTCCACGGAAATAGGATTCAAAGCTGTGGAGGAAGTGAAACCGTCATCACAAGCACAGCTTTGAGCTCTGCCACAAATGACATTTTTCCCTTCCTAAATTTGAGGAAGGAGCGATTGCCTGTTGGCCATGGATGAGGTGCTGTGCAGGCCTCTGCAAAAGCAGGAATATGTAAGAAGTTGTGTAGGATATCCTAGTTACCACTAAAATCCATAAATGAAATATTCTTCTTCCAGCAGAACTATAGCAAGGAGTCCAGGGATCAACATGTTAAAAGCAGGCGCCTGATTTTTTTTTTTTTTCTGTGACTTGAAAACAGAGTTTCCGGCTTCTTATGGCTACATGTCATTAATGTTAATAACACCTGTGCCACTCCAGTGACTAGGAAACACTGTTGTTCTCATAGCACTGCCAAACTATGTTGTTCCATAGTGCTTCCAAACGAAGAGAAACCATCAAGTTGACATTTAGGCTTGGATGTGATACAGCAAGATAAGTGTGACTAACAATAAAAGGGAAATGGGTCAGAGCCGTAAGACACGTAATCTGTGTCCGATTAGTGTGTGAAAACTGTAGGTTAAATACAAGCCAGAAGAGCCACATGTCATGTACAATATCATGAACCTATCTCACAGCTGATTAAAAGGGGTATATTATTAAAAAAAAAAAAAAAAAAGAGGAAACTATATTATGTGGATAGAAATGGGAAAGTGCCATTTATCTCACTTTCCCCCCATGCTGCAGTGTTATTTCATGTGGGATAGTGTTAACTCTAAAGTCAGGCAGGAAACGGGTGTACAATCTCTCATTTTATTCAGAAAAACTGGTTGTAAGCGGATAGTTATCAAATATAGCTTAGAGTTTCTGCTGTTTTCTCGATCTTACTGTGGAATCTTGCTTTCAGGAAAATGGAAGCGGATCTAAAGTATTACCTATGAGCCTCTGGTATGTGTGAGTAGCCCTGGGGACAGGCTTTTTCTGCAAATAGTTCACTCTCTCCCCCTTGCCCCGAAAGCAATTTCGATGATAAAAGGAGGAAGAGAAACATAAAATTTAACGAACAAAAAGTCAAATACTCAGTCCCACCTGTGCAAAGAGCACATCCTTACGTGGATGTGGCCGTTTTCATGGGCACTCAGTCCCTGTGCTGGCTTCGGCAGCGCTGATCAACACTAATGTGCCATTCGGGAAAGCTTCCCGCTCTCCCAGAGAGTTTCATCAAATTAGCGCTGGCTGTGGCAGGTGTCTAGCTCTGACACACAGGCAGCAATAAGTTCTTATTGCAAATGCAGCTATTTCTGATTCCAATTWAAAAAAACCCCACATTTCAGATGTGCTTTTCATGGAAGAGCCTCTGTTCTGACGTGGATCCATCACAATCTGGGAGGATGGAGCTCAGCTCTCCCTGGCAGCCTGGGCTGCTGCTGTGGCAGGGAGATGTTCCCGGGTGGCCTTTGTGGAGAAGCTCCAGCAGTTGCTGCTGTGGGAAGAGCTGCGTTAGGACAGAGTCTTGCCGTACTCCATGAAGTTTTCCAGAATCCCTCTACAGGGTTTAAACGGGAATGTTAATGAGCTGTGTTGCACCATGCTAATAGCTCAGGCTTCTGCAGGACTTCTCATCAGAAAGATGGGTGGCCAAAGGTGTTTGCATTTTTGAAAATCAACAGCAAATGGTCAGATAGTCACGGAACAAAGAGACAGCCACTTCAAAACTATGTAAGGAAGGACCTCTTCTTTCCTCCCTTGCACACAAACAGACATATAGGAGCTTTAAAATGAGCTCTGAAAGAGCAGCTAACTCTTGTTGTTTCTTGTTTTATTTGACTACTATGTAAGTGCTGGATCCTAGCCAAAGAATTTGGTGTCAGCGCTGTGCTCGGAGCAGCAGCCCTGCAGTGTGGAGAGTTTTGGCCCTGGTGCCCAGCGCTGCYGTGCAGGGGATGCCGCTCCTGCTGCCCTTGGACCTGGGCAACAAGTAGCTCAGCGAGGGGCCAGGCGGGCACCAGCGTCACTGCAACACTCAGCCCTGACTGCAGCTGTCCCCTTGGGGCAGGTTGTCACCTCAGAAACACAGAAATCACGGAATGGTTGAGGTTGGAAGGGACCTCTAGAGATCATTCAGTCCAACCCCCTGCTCCAGCAGGGACACCCAGAGCACAGGGCACAGGGCAGCAGCCAGGCGGGTTTGGAAGATCTCCAGAGGAGGAGACTCCACAGCCTCCCTGGGCAGCCAGTTCCAGGGCTCTGGCACCGTCACAGGAAAGAATTTTTTCCTTAAGTTCCTGTGGAATTTTTGATACTAGTTTTTGGATATTTTTTTGGTCTGGCTTTTTAAACATTGCAGTTCTGTTCAACTGGTTSCAAGTATCCGGAAATGTTACAAGGAGCAATGCAGAACCCCATCAGTTGGAAAAAATRTGTTTTCCAAGAGAAAAAGAAACTCCAAGTGAAAATTCAAAGCRAGTGGTGTAAAATGTTAATGGCTTTTTGCAATGGCATTTTGTAAGTAACGTTAGATCAAAGAACTCAATGCCAAAAGAACTCAATGCCATAAGGAGTGACTTAGATAAGGCAATCTCCTAAAAGTGGTAGTGCTGCCCTGGATGAATATTGTGCCTGTAATGGACATTCAGGAGTCTCTGGGRTATTTATTGTCCAAAGGACAGCAGATGAGTGACTACCACACTGACTACCACAAGCTGGGGTGGGATCCAGGATCAKCCCTTCCCTCACACGTCATATTGTCTCCCTCTCACGTCTCAGCTGCTCTCCTTCCTCTCATCATCTTCACATAGCAAAGGAGGAAAAAAGAAATGGGTCATCTGCTGCCTGGCTGCAGATGACCAAAATATGCCCAGGCTTTTGGGGAGTAGAGACAGTAGCAGTGCTGCCCACTTTGTTTTGAATTAAACGTCGCTCTTGTGGTGCCTCAGCCACATGGGGAAAAGTGGACAGCAAGCTCAGAGCTGCTGGGATGGTGCTAGCACAAGCTGCCATCCTACAGAGGGTACTAGAAATTCCCAGCACTCAGAGTTATATTTCCAGCAACCACTATTATATGGAGATAGGTGGTCATGTTGTCCCAGGTGGAGACCTGCCCAGGGGCGGCAGAGCGAGGTGGAGCTTGTGGAGGTGCTCACAGCAGAGGCCTCTCCGCCACCAGGCTCTCTGGTGAGGATGCTGCTCCCTCGGGAGCTCCTGCTAGGCATGTGCTGGCCAAAAATACCGAAATTTTAAAAAGTCTGGAAAAAATAATTGGCTAGCATGCCAAGGCTGTGTCTGCACTGCTCTCATTTGCTACCTAGATGCTGATAAAAATGATAAAAAGTTCTGCTTCCATGCTGAGAGCTGAAGAAATGTCAGATTTTGCAAATGCGGTGGTTGATAAATGACACCCCATAAAAGCAGATGCCCTCTGCCTGCTGGAATCCCAGAGGTGCCACACTGGGCAGCCCGAGGAGCTGGCATCCTCTCCCGCCTCTCCTTCCTTCCACACTGCAGCCRCTTCCCGTAAAGCCGCTCTCAGGGAATTGCCTTTGGTTTGCCACCGCTGTGTGCCTGCTGCTAAGCTGTTATTCCTTCCCCTTTGGAAGGGCTCCAGTACTGTGCTCCTCGTACTGTGTGGCTTCGGGATTCAGACAGCCCATCCCTACACGGACTTTTCCTTGGCAAACGGCAGTATATGATTTTTAGCAGATGAGCAAGGGCACCTTCTCAGGAGATGAGTAGGCAGCCGTGCGGCTGCAGGGGAGGAGGAGGAATGAGGAGCTTTGCCGCCCGGAACAGGTATTCCCAAGGGCCTCACGCCTTCCCCTCCCTGTTTCCCGGAGGGGTGCCGGGGATCCGGGGGCTCCGGATCTCGCCCGCCGGCCTCGACGCCGCGCGGGACGGCGGCTGCTGGCAGCCTCGGCGCCCCTGCTCAGCGCAGGCACTTTCCCAGGCTGTACTGGGAGCGATTGGCCCTCTCGGATCATGTGGGAGCAGCTGGAATCCTGAGTTGTAGCTTTTGGCACTCCTTTCCTTTTTAAAGCGCCTGCTCCTTTCGGCTCCCTGGGGCTTGTTGCCTCCCTCCTCTCACCACCCTGATTATAATCTGGAATAGCCATCCAGGAGAGCGGAGCAGCGCCGTTACGGGAGCAGGGATGTTGAAGCAGGTGTCCAGGCCGGCCGGCACAGGCTGCTACTACCTGAACCCCGTGTCACCTGAGGGCCAGGAGATGTACGTGCGGTTCGATCAGACRGCCAGGCGCCCTCCCTACAGGATGAGCAGGATTCTCGCGCGCCACCAGCTGCTGACGAAAATCCAGCAAGGTGAGTTGCCGGCAGCAGCTCTGAGCAGCCTGTCCCTGTTGCAGTGTCTGAGCAGGGCCACGTTTGCAAACCTGAACGCGTTTCCCTTCCTGCATTTCCACACTTTCTCCTTTCCGCGTTCTGAGCTGATCGGACTACAGCCCTGCTTTGAAAAGGTCCTTCCTAACTTTGTGCTTCTTGCAGCGAACGTGTGCATATACACACAGGAACTGTAACAGTCTAGTGCCTGAGGAGCCGTTTAATAATATCTGTTAATTATAAACTAAGCGGTAGCTTCGGTGCTGAAGTTCACCATTGCTGCCTCCGACAGCAGCTGCTGACACGAGTGTGTCTGTCCCTGCTTTTACCCTGACAGGTAAAACCTGCCTGGAGTGAAAGGCAGGGAATAGGTGCCAGTCCAGTTMAAAATGAAGCAAAAGTCCAGGAGGGTTGGAAGGAGGCAGCTCCGGCAGCGTTCTTTGGAAACAAGCGTGTGTAGCTGTCAGAGGACTGGAAAACTTGTCACATGTCCTTAAGGATAATTGCTGACTTGGCTCTCTGAAGCTGCTCCTACATTTAGCCAGCTGGCCATTACAGACATATTGATTTTCTTTTTCCGAAATATCTGTCTACAGTGCTAAGGCTAAGTGCCTTCAGATAGGAGGGTCTCAAGACAAATGCTTTGGCCTGTACATGCAATTTAAAACCAAATCAACTAGAGAACCTGGGAAAGAAACATAAAAAAATAAAATGCACTATTTTTTTTTCTATATTGAAAATAATTCAATAGAATAGAAGAGAAGAGAACACTGTTTCTAAGAGTATCTGTTTCCAGAAGAGTTGGGATCCTACATACAGRAAAAGAGAAAGAAAATATAATGCATTTTTCCTCCTTTCTTACCTGCTTCCCCCTCTTCCCTCCTGTGTCTGGAAGAGAAAAATTCCCAGGCAGCCACTGCTTTGACGGCTTACGGAAATACGTTTGATTTTGCTAACTAGGAACAATCATAGATGTAGCATCGTTTGCTGTCGGTATCTGGAATATTTTGCAGAAGTTCCCGTGAGCTTCACCACAGCAGCAGCTGAACAGACTGGCTCTTGCTCTGTGTTGCGTTCAAGCCAGCCTCTGATGTAGCTGTCAAACTCCAGCAGAAGCACGGGAATATRATGATGAAACCTTCTACAAAGAAAACAATGCATGTGGCTCGGGCCAGCTTTGGAAAAAGATGAGAGAGATAGTTTCTGTGGCAATTAGGGAAAACGCTGCTGTTTGCAACGCGGGCTCAGGAACCGCTCATGTTTGAAGGATGCTGGTCCTCGCTCCAGCTCTGCTTTCAGGAAGGATATTATGTCATTCTGTGTACCCGGTGAGCAGCCTTCATTGAATGGAAAGAAAAGGCAATTTATTTCTATCCAGTTTTATKTGAAAATACTTCAGGCACACAGTTGGAACGTACTCAGTCTTGGAGCATCAGATGCTGCTAAAATGGTTTATCACGATGCTGTTCCCTGTCTTTAGGGCTGTGTCGCTTGGTGCCGTGGAGCTCGTGGGCTCAGTCGTGTCAGGAGAGCGACAGCGGCYAAGCCGAGCTCGTTTTAGGGGCCTGAAATGGAGGCTTTAGTTGCAGTGTGACTTGCACTTACTGTGAAAGTCTTGTCACCTTACACGGCCTTGCCTAGATCGTGCAGTGATGCAGCCAACCCGGCCCTGGGGTCACTTGTGAAAGTGAAGGCAAGAAACACCAAGCCACGTGAGGGGCTCTGTGGTGGGAAGAACGGGAATTTCTGAGTCCTGACTTTATTTTTGCAGTTTGTTGCGTGGATGATCAGTATATGACAAAAAACAATCTGCTACTTTGCTGCAGTTTTCCAGTATGTCCCATACAAATTATGGAATTAGGAATTCCTAATTCGGAATGATTATTTGCAGGAATGATTATTTGCATAGTGCTGGGGTGGTGTGATGTGTTAGAGTTCAGTACATATCCACATTGTGGCAGAGAGATTTGTGTTTTCAGGATTACTGGGAAGACACTTTCGCTTCCTTCACTTCTGTGATTTATAGAAAACTGGGGACAGGGTTGCCACAGCTGGTTAAGTGTCAGTTCACTATAAAAAATGAAATTATATGTACAAATATAACACATGACGAGTGTGTCACAAAAAAATCACAGACAAGGTACCCATTTTTTTCTGCAGTGCCCCAAGTAATGAATAATAATTTTGACATAAATAGCAGTGTTAGGAAAGCCAAAAAATAAGCAAGTCTAGATGGTGTAACCCAGCCCGAACCCTGAAATGATGGTGGGTGAAACCTTAGGCCCATCGGAGTCCCAGGTGAGCCTTTCCCTGYGGTTCCCTGGGTTCCCTGGGTGCTTGGAGTGCAGGGAATGTGACGCTGCGCCAGGCTGGATGTAGCAGCACGTGGCACAGAGTCATTCCTAATGACCTGCAAAAGCTGCTGCTTAGCCAGGGTGCTGGCCAGCGAGGGTGGAGATGTCACCCCTTCCAGTTAGAGCTAAGTGGGTTTGACCAGTTTGACAGCAGTGATTAGTTGGTAACGAAGTGCCACAGAGCAGCTTACTTCTTAAAATATATTTAAAAGTAAATCAGGAGATGCGAGATGAAAACCAAAATTTGCTTTTTGTGACCCAATTTAGTAAAAGCATGAAATCATTAAGTCCTCCTGAATTAATATGGGATTAAAACACACACGTCAAGGGCAGAGGATACCATGAAGCCAAATGCAGGTTGAACCCTGTCACCCCAGTTCTGGGGTTAGGACCTCCCCAGTCTAATCAGTGTTTGAATTGTAGCATATGTTTAGAAAAACATCCACTCTTCATCGTAAAATCACTGAAATGGTGAATCCTGTATGCTTAATTGCTCTGCCGAGAAGAGACCTGCCACATGTTTAGTGCTAAGCTGCCTTGGGGCTTGTTTGAATAGCTGCTCTCTACTTCTGTGCAGATATTTTTCAGTTGCTGSGTTTCCAGTTATAGGCACCCACACTAGTAAATGCTAAAGATTTCACATCAGGGATGTTTTTTCCCTATTGAAAGAAATGTCTTACAAATATATATATAAATACACAAAGCAGACAAAACTTCAGTTCTGGAGGTAAGGCTGATTCACTAATATAATGTAATACTAAATGTTGCACACGCTTTCAGCTTCTCAGTCATTAGTGCATGTGCYTTCCTAAATGATGCTGAACTACTCTATGGTGTTGTGCAATACAGCTTTTCTTCCTCCCTTAAAAACATGTTTGCTGAAGAAGCTTTCCTTTGTATTTTCCTTTGGTGTCAGTTAAAAATAAACTAAATGAATCATTCTAGGAATTATATTATTTAATCATTTCTAAAAAGAAAACCACCACAAGGGAAATGAAATGAGCTAGACTGGTATTTTAATCAGATCATACTTTAAAAGTCCTAAATATTTGGTTTAAGTTCACCACCAACTCCTTGAGGCAGAATTATGTGGTGGCCTGTGAATGCGCGTAGTAATTATCTGTCTGATATTAAATAGGTATTTTCAGAAGGTAACCTTTGATGATTCCCTTTCCCCTATAAGCCCGTTAGTTTCCATGCTGAAGGGGACACATGCCTCAGCATAAAGGAACAGGGCGTAGCACGCTCGCTCTGAAGTATTTATTCAAAGTGTGTATGCAGTAACTGTATGAGAATTCATTAATGATTACTCATGTTCTCTTTAAATAAATAAGGTGGTGACTCTCAAGAATTTATGTGACGTGAGTCACAAAGTTGTTATTTCTTTCAGAGTACGTGGCTAAATACAGAGCAGGACAGAAAATATGAAAAAGTGGTTGGAGGCAAAAAAAAAAAAAAACCCAAAGAATGAAGGCTCTGAAAACRTTAAGCTGAAATCATCGAGTGTCCAACATAAGTACAGCGTAAGTTAAGGTGAACAAAGCCACATTCCTCCCCTGCATAGCTGGGCATCACTGTCAGAGAAATTTGAGGCTCTTGTCCACAGTCATCTGCAGCAGAATTTCATTCCTAGCCTGAACTTTCCATAAGAAAATAGTATAAAGAAAAAATAATACTGAGGCGAATTCCTGTTGTCAATGAGTAAATTCCAATCCACAATGAGAAATGCTCTAGGATTTCTCTCAGTTAATGTCCACAGGCAAGAGCAGTATAAGAGTCTTTCAACAAAACAGTCTCAAAAGCACATTGAGGTTTTCAAGACCATCTCTCTGCTCAGTGTTCAGCAGATGTTTTGCAGTGCAGTTTGAAATTATGTTGTAATTTCAGGATTGATCTTTTATGACTCCTGTTACCTCTTTATCACCTGTGTTCATGTGCTTTGAGTAAGCCTTGGAGGTACAAACAAATGCAGTTTTTCTGCCTATACACTTCCCTTTGGAATTAGTTCAATATGTTTCATTCGTTTCCTTTCTAAGTCTGACAGCATTTTGTGGGGGGTGTTACAGAGGGATGTGAGAGACTTGGCAAAAATGTGTGTGTTTTCAGAGACTTTAAATCTGAACTGTTAAAATAAAACAAATCAAAWGCCATGAAGAGCAATAGATAAGCTGTTAAGTAACAGAGTCCCACATAGTGCTCAAAAGGAGAACTTTGAAATCGTGATAATGTTGCAGCCCTGATCTGCCTTAAAAAGTGTGGGTCACATTCTGGGTATGATATAGRTATGTCTAGCTGCCCCTCATTGGGGATGGAGAATAGATTATGGCATTAAAAGTGTGCAGTGCTGTTCAAATGTRCACGGAAGGCAGAATATGGTTGTTCAGACAACCTGACGGGCAGCATTTCCCACGGTCTGGATGCCTGCCACTTTACCTTCGCCTTTTATAACCTAATTATTGCCTCTGAACACAAGAAAGCAAAACAAAACCCAACAAGACTCAACCATCATGTTGATGATTGATGCAAAACCTCACTTCAGTCATCTCTGACCTGTGACATTGACCTCCTCCTCAACACTGGCAGCGTTGCTACTGGCAATGGTTGGGTTTAGTTCTTACCTATGAACCATGGCTTGTAAACAGTTACTCATAGGTGTTTGCTGCCAGCAGGGAAATGGAAAGAACACTGAGGTGGTTCTAGACTTACTGCCCATTTGGCCTGTCCCAGRGTCATTTCACACCCTTTTAAACCTTCTGGAGTTTAAACTTTTAAAACCTTCTTAGAGAATCTGAAAYCTCCATTAAAAACTGACACTGTGCATCACATGAAGCTGATTTTCCTTCCTTTCTGACAGACTGTCATTCTTCAAGTCCCAGGCTAAAGTCCTTCCCTGCAACATGAAGAAATTAGAATCTTTGATTAGAATTGTAGAATTTCTTAAAATCTGTTCTTGTAAACTTTTGTAAGCTTTTGTTCAGAAATGGCTGAAATACATGTGCCCTTTTTTTTCATGCAAAAAAATCAGAACATCTTGAGGGGTATTTAGAACCTCAAAACACCCTGAAGTATGTTTCTAACATAAAATAAATAAATAAATAAAATTATACAATGGAAAAGGTCTTGGTCCAGCCAGTTCAAGTTTTGCCAAGCAGTGATTCATAGAAAACTGGACAAAGAGAAGGACTAAGAAAACTTGAACTTGAAAACTTTCTGCAGCAAGCAGAAAGTATCTAGAGGTCCTAAAGTTAGGACAAATTGGAAGATCATATACATTTGTAGAACCAGAAACCCTGATGATAATTGCCACTCTGTGTGCTGTGTCATACAACGGTTCAGGCTAAATAATAGCAGTCCCTTCTGGCCTCTCAACTCAACAGTGATTGAACTGGTAGTTTTGCTGACATATGCAGATTAAACACAGCAAAGTAAATCTTGGCTTGTCTTTTAAGTTAGGCGACTTTTGCTCTTGATTTCATTAGAAGCAGGATTTCAGCCAAGGTGAAACCTAATTTGAGATATTTTTGTTTTGAAATTGGGGTGATGAAATGAACAGCTGTAGCTATCGGCCGTTTGCTTTCTGTATTGGTTACTGCAGAGAATTTTAATTTTCAAATTGGCTCTATTGCACAATTGGAGCCAACAATGTTAAAAGATGTGTAATCCAATAATTGCAAGATATATGATCAATAAATGAATTGTTAGTGTAGTAATTTTGTTTTTAGTTTAAATTTAGAGGAAGTGGAAAATCGTTTGGGTTTATAAAATGCTACATAAGTAAAATACAAATTACTCATAAAATATATTTATATATATTTTATATTTATAAATATATATTTATATAAAATATATTAATTAAGAGAATCTGAACATGACACCTCTGCCACTGAGAGAATTGCATGAGTGAATTTGAATATAAATCCCTGAAAATAAAGCGCAGCATTTGTGCCCTGAGCATCTGAAGTGTTAATTTAAAAAATCTGCAGTTTTAAAGTTTTTTACTATCCAACCAGATAGTATTTTTCTCTCTGGGCAATAGGTACTTTTGGGGATTTTCTTTTAGCTTTGGTTCAAATGCTAACACTATGAAGTTGTTGATAGCATCTTAGCCTTACTAAGATAAATAGACATCTTACTTCAATCATACAATATTAGTTCTCAGCCCCTTAGTTGCACTTAAACAATTATCTAACCTGTTTCATATCAAGTATAACATGTATTTAGATTAGCCTAAACTTCTAATTGAAGAGAGAGGGAAAGGAGCTGCTTTGTAGTTAGGTTATTATACAAATTGTCTGTAGTTGAGTTTCTTACACCTTGTACTCACCACTTTAAGGGCAGAATATTGAGTTTTATAGCCTGTGGGCTCGATCCAGTATCTGCCAGCTGTGTCTTCTTTATTTACACTTTTTATATAAGTACTTGGCTGTGTGCAAGTCAATAAACCCTCATCTGCTTGCCTCGTATGTGTACATTTTTGCTTCAAAAAAAATGGTGAGTTTCTCCTCTCAGGCTCAGTTCCCCAGGTCAGCTGAAGTTACTCGAGCAGATCATTGCAACACTAATATGTACACGGCAATCCGCTGGGCGAGAGGAAGGGTTGAGCACCTTGAGCTGGAGGATTTTGCAACTATTGAAGAGCAGGCAGCAAGATGCAGGGGCCTTCAGAGCATTATGGCTTAGCTGAAAAGAATGTGCATGACTCAGCCTGGAAACATGTTGTGGCTTTTCGGCTCCCATCAGCTAAGGGCTGAGGAGGTTAATTCAAAGGGGAGAAGAGCAGCACTTCATAACATTTCAGATTACACAGGGTTTTGACAAGCATACACCCATTGATGAGCAAAAATTTCTGTCCTTGTGATAATTGTTTTGAAATCAGAGAAACAACTTASTTAGACACTGTGTCCAAGTCGCTCTCATCTGCCAAGCATGGAGGCTGCCTTGCTGGGACATACCAGACATTTCATTTTCCACTCAARCCCTTTGCCAAAGAAGGACTCAGCTCTGAGATCAGCTTATTCAGATGAATCTTCTTGTGTTTTAAAGAGGTAAAGTAATAAATCCTAACAACATCAGCGAGTGGTGTTTTAATGAGTTAGATGGTAGGTGCCTTCAGCGGTAATTGCTCCCTCCTCTAATAGGATTGTGGTTGGAGGAGCTTCTCGGCAAAGTTTGCAGGATTTGGGAGCAAAATCTGTGTATTATTGTTGTCTTACTCATTCTCTGTGTATGTTTTGTTGTCTCACTCATTCAGTCCTAGTGACCTAAAGGGTACTGACTTTTTTTCCCTTAATGTGTCACTAATGTTTTTCAAAGCCTAGTTATTTTGTTGATTGTATCATGCTTGTTTTCTGAGCTCCATCRTTTGAGTGGTTTAGGAGGAAAAAAAGCATTAAGTGGGATTTGAAGCGTTAATCCTAACTCTTATACACTTTGTATGTTCAGATTTCTCAAAATCTGACATCTTTCCGCGAGATTTCTAAGCTTCTGCCTTGAAATCAMACTTGTGGGAAAATATTACACCCTTGCATTAAGGAAAGACATTTCCTTAAAGGCTACAGTTCAGCTTCTACTGCCAAATATATCTGGAAGCTAAGACGATRGTGCAGTTTTTTGATCTTGTCTAACACTTTTTTACAAAGTAGCTGCCAGTTCTGCGAAACTCCTGCATATGTCTGTACTGCTGAATTAGAGTGATGGAAAGTGAGTTGGGGTATTGGATCCTGGTCTGGGTAGCCTGCCCCCCTCCATAGACACCTCCGTGGCTGTGTTTTGGTCCTTCCAGATAGTTCTACCAAAGGCAGATTTACTGGAGAGAGGACTAGTCCAAGGCAGCAGGGATGAGCAACGCGATGCCGCATGACTGTCAAGTGAGGAATCTGCCYGTCTGTCATGCAGCAGTGTCAACATAACCACTCTTTCCATTGCCACCAAAGATGGAAAACAAAGAGAATCCATGCTCCAGGGCTCTAAAAATCTCATCATTACTCTTTCTGCACTATTTACTTCAAGAAAGGTAATTGGTTCTTGCCACAGTATGCCTTCTAATGTTAGAATTTCCTGAAGGGCATTTCAAAAGTAAATATATCTCATCCTGAACCTCCTTCCCATTCCTGCGGAAACACAGAAGTAAATTTCGTTAAAAAGAAGATTGTTTTGAAGTTTTTTTTTCTCATTATTTCATGCTGTAAAGCGGGCAGGTCTCATTGAGGCACCACAACCCTATTCTTCCTGTTTTGAAATTAGCATTGAAACTTTGTGTAGCCTCAGAATCTGAGCAGCAAAGGCCACCTCAAATAATTTGGACATATTTCCAAATATTTCCTAATAAATGCAACATTATCAAGCATCTATTCATGGAACTTTTATAAAAGGCATCATACTGCTTTGTCCTTTTCCACTTCAGGAAATGGCAGAACGATTAGTTTTATCTAACTATCTCCAACGGGCATGGGAGTGGGCGTCTGGACAGGACAGGACTCCTAAAGCACAATGTGGCTTTTTCATAATGCATTTGGCAAACTGGACAAAGCGAAATTTTGTTTTGTCTCTTTAATTGCATCTGACGGTAGCAGCTGAATATCTAATCATTCTGTAGCTTCAAAGATAATGGCTTTCTCTTCCTGCAAACATTTTCCGAGGGAAATAATCTAAAATCCAAAAGTTAATTCTTGGCACACATAATGAGACAGTCAGTCCTTGAGGCTTTTTTATTTTTATTTTTATAGCTGTGTTTCTGACAACCTTAAAAACTGCAGTCCTACCAACCTCAGTTAAAATGAGCAGCCTTAAAGTCTTAAAGTTAAAAGGAGTTTCTTTTCTATTAAATTCAGCAAGTTTGGGATTATATATGGACTAAAAGTCCCACCAAAATTAAGAGGGTGACATGTTCAGAACACAGTCCAGACGGCTCATTGGCATTAAACCCTGCAAAAACCCAAGCCATTGTAGCAAGAAGCTGCATTTCATAGCACTGCCTGAGTAATGTATCCTGAATCACATAACCCTGGCGAGATCCATGGCTTCTGCTGGAGCTTCTCTTCATTCTGCATTTCATGTCAGAAGCAAGAGCTCTTCCTTCTATCTTGACCAAACTGGGGCTGGTGGCTGATGACAGCGAAAACACCATGTACTGTGTCCAATTCTGGGCTCTGCAGGACAAGAGGGATGTGGAGCTGCTGGAGAGAGTCCAGCGCAGGGCTACGAGGACGATCAGGGGCCTGGAACATCTGCCCTATGAGCAAAGGCTGAGAGAGCTGGGCCTGTTCAGCCTGGAGAAGAGRAGGCTGAGGGGGGACCTGATCAGTGTGTATAAATACCTCAAGGGAGGCAGTGAGGAGGAGGKGGCRGCCTCTTTTCAGTGGTGGCCAGCGACAGGACYAGAGGAAACGGCCACAARCTGAGGCAYCAAAAGTTCCACAGGAACTTAAGGAAAAAAATCTTGACAGTGAGGGTGCCAGAGCCCTGGAACAGGCTGCCCAGGGAGGTTGTGGAGTYTCCTTCTYTKGAGATCTTTAAAACCCRCTCGGACACAGCCCTGTGCTCTAGGTGACCCTGCGTGTGCAGGGGGGTTGGACTAGACGATCTCTAGAGGTCCCTTCCAACCTTAAGGATTCTATGATTCCATGTGAATTTTACTATGGGCTGAAGAGCTTCGCTGTCTTCAGGATCAGAGCTTTAATTCCTGAGTGATTTGAGGCCGTTCCTTTACAGTCGCTCACAGTTCTGACTTCATCCGCGGGTCGTAGGCAACTAAAGGAGGCAGCTGGCGCCTTTGCCCTCATGCACACAGCRCAGCACATGGTGCACAGGGTTTTATCTGTTCCAAGCCAGAATAAGCCATTCAGAAGCAGCTCTATTTTCATGGAAAAGATTTCCGGTGACATTTTAATTCCCTTTTATGTCAAACTATTTTTAGACTTTTCCTGCTGCCAGTCATGCCCAATGCTTTGTGTCTTTGAGTTTTAGCTGAATCGCATACTAAGTGCTTCAGCTCACTGCCACATAATGGCAGTGTTATTTGCTGACAGTCCTGTTATTTCAAATGGTCTGTTATATTGTGATCAATTCATCAATTCTGTCCTCTGAAGTTCAAGAGGAAACAATTTCAGTTACTAAAAATGTTTTCAAATTAAAATTGATGTCAGTAATACTCACATGTTTCATTATATCAAGCTCTGAAAGGATAGTCAAGACTAGCAAAGCAGGTGATCCATGATGGAGTTGTTTATCTGGATAAGAGAATTAGAAAATGAAGAAGAGAAAATGAAAAGAGAACTAAATGTCTGAGGGAAATTTAGTGTTTGGATTGTATTTTCAGCCTGAAGGAGCCTTCACACCTCATATGCTCACAGTACCTTGGCAGCAGTTAGAAGGTCTGAGGAAGAGTCTCTTATGGTAGAGCTTGGGTCCAAAGGCATGGCTGAGTTTTTATTGCCAGGCTCTTTCAGTATGTGTCAAAAGCAGATAGTAATGTAAACTCCTTCCTCATCATCCCATATGATTCAATTCAACCTTGGACTGGTTGGATAAGCTTGGAGAATATGAGCAGGTGTAAAGCCTTGACATCTCTCTTTCTCCTTTATGTTTTACTTTTCTTTCACATTTCAAGATTTGAAATATTCCACTTATTGTCACCGGCCGTGTCTCCCAAAGCACATTAAGATGTTCTGGTTCCCCAGTTCATACAGTGGTATCTCCTGCTGTCACCAAGCCAGGCATCACCCCTGTCACCCAAGTGATGGCCCAAAACCCTGCACCTGCCTTGAAACCCGCTGTGATGTGACATTGTCCGTGACTGTTAGAAGCCACCCTGGCCAGGGAACATAGCTCAGCTACCCTGGGACTCCCTGTACCAGGGGTGCACGTACGCTGTTCATGAAAGCAGAGGAAGATTATGTAAGCTAGTTGGGCTGTGATATAGAAGCTGAGCACCCAGAGTTTGTCTGGAGGCATTTATATTTCTAAAAGTTTACAAATTATTAGGGATTTTTTTTATTTTTTTTTAATTTTTTTATTTTTTTTTTTGTTCAAATGTGTTTAATAGGCCTGTTCTTCAACAGATTTAGTGTAGCCCAATTCGGGAGCAGAGCAATCCCAAGCCAGCAAAGAGGCCAAATAATTTGTTCTGCACAACTATAATTTCACCCTTCTGCTTTGCTTTATCCTGACAGTCCTCCTGTCTTCGCTTTGCTGGCTCTGTGGGAGCTGGGCTCTCAAACAGGACCTCTGCTCCTCTGGGCTGCCAGTACAAAAGGAGCCTGCAAAAAGTATCATATCTATACAAGAGCTCCTTAGGAGTTTCCCAGGCTAGCTGAGGAGGAGCTGCTGAAAATCCTCACCTGACTTGATAACAGTTCTGATAATAATTTGGGGCTGTCCCCTTGACAATAATGTTGTTTTATGGCAATCATGCCCTGACATCCTTCTCCACCGGCCACTGTGTATGAAACGGTGTGAGAACTAGCGGGTGACTGCAGTCAGAAAGCCAGGAAGGATGACATCACCGGCCTTTAATGAGGGCAGTGAAAAATTACTGGCATTTTAATTGTAGCTCTGCAGACCCATGGCCTCCCCACACCGACAGGCTTCATAAAGCGAGATGAATGATGCTGAAGGCAGGGTGTTCCCCCCCCCCCCCCAAAAAAAAAAAGCTGGTCCCAGTCAAGAGAGATTACAGATTTTAAAATACAAGATGAATACAGATTACACAGATTTTGAAGGATGAGGATAAAAGTAATAATACGTGATGGTTTGATGGTTTAGCAGAATGTTTGTAAGAATTACTATGCTTTATTCCACGTGACCATTTGAAGCTGCAGGCAGCAGTTGCTTGACCCAAACTGTTACTATATAGTTTGCTTTGTAGAAAATGCATGAAGAATATAAATCATAGAGTATTTGTATCAGTGTTCAGTAGACATGGTCACGATGCRTTAAAATGAATCAAAAATACACCACACATTCTTGAAAAGTATTCTTTATTGGCTATGTAGCAGCTGGAAAACTATAGCAAGTTTTAATTATCTTTGGAAAACAAAAAGCTCTTGCCAACACATGCTGGTTATTACCAGCAGCTGCTGTAGGCTGACATGCTCTTTCAGCTCCTATGAGTCTCAGCTGTCTTAAACAATCATTGTAAAGCATAAAATAGATTTATAGTGATAATCATTTCTTGTTAGATGCTTAACTACTGATGTCATTCACACTGAATTTAAGTTCCCATCCTTGTTTAAGCTGTAATAAAATCATATGAAACCATGATTAATGTTTCACGTGTAGGGTGCAAATAGGAATTTKAAAATACTGTATCATACTATTTTTAAAGCAACTAATTAAAAAGCATCAAGTTCCCTGTTGCAAGGCTTTTAGCATTTGTATATGTCTTTGGGCAGCATTTGCTTTATGTCTTTATGTCTTTGGGCAGCAATTGCTACAACTTTTTCCTAATGAAAGAGATACAAATTAACTTGCTGAACTAAACAGATATCTTTATCTTTTATATTCTTCTTTATATCTTTTATTAGCAGAAGTCCAGAGCTTTATGACTGTGACTGTTTTCAGATGTTGTGGCTTAATCTACTCAGAATTTAGAAGAGTTTGACTGAGTTTGTTTGTTTAATGACATTAACAAACGTCTTAATCTGGGACTGAGAAATACAGCATTTATGATTCATTTTCACATAAAAAGACACAGAGGTATGACAGATTCCTTGTCAATGTAACTAGAGCCTGAATTTTCAACAAATGGAAAGATTTTTGGTGAATTTGATCATCTGCCACCTTAAAATCTCAGCGATCTCCTTTACTTTTGCACTGATGYAAAGTTATTTACAAGGTGTCAGGCAATCTGTAAAATGTTTTGTTATTTGCAGCAAGGCAATTTTAGACTCATTCTTGTTGACATGAGTGGTTGAGATACGATGGTTTCTATTCTGAGGCTTAAGGTGTTGGGCTGCATTCAGCAAAGTGGACTTAGAGAGTTCTCAATATGGATTAAAAATACGTGCCTCACTCCATGTAATTGTATTTTACTGAGAGAAAATTACTGCTTTTGGACTTGGCTTTTCACCCTCTTTTTTTTTTTTTTTTTAAGTCAGTTGATATAGTGTTTTGAAATATAGTTCAAATTGTAGTTTTATGTATGACTCAAGTCACATTGACTCATAGAAAATAGGCGATATAAATCTGSCTACATACTGTCTTCACATCTTCTGTATAAATTTTTTCTTGGTATMTCAGAGAGCTTATACAAGACTTATTTCACCAACACAAGATCTGTTGAGATCTTCTGGGAAAAAAATAGAAATGTAAATTGTTATTTTTGTTATCTTTATGATAAAGCATGATTTACCTGTACCGTATCTATTATTGCTAGTAGAGGAAAAAATGTCAAACTCTTTTCCTGTACTGTTTTCTGATTCAGSTGGTCCTTATTCCGCACAAATAATTGTGGCAGTTGCCTTTTCTTCTGCAAAATCCCAAGCACTGCACCTTTGCATGTGTTTGAACCCAAAGTTCAGAAGCCTGTTGGTACAGAGGCTAAGAAAAAAACACTTGACTCAAGCAGAAGAGCTGTAGTTTATAGGCAAATAACAGGTGCAGGGGCTTCACAAAGTGCAGGAATTACATCCTGGTCGCAGTCTACTGTTCAGAAAACATGACTGCTGATTTGATAACCATGTATTTGATTCAAGTTTATTAAAACTTTCAAACTTTCAGCATACAAGACTAGGAAAGCACAGATACATCCAAACAAAGACATGACAGAATCATAATATCTTAGCTTGGAGGAGACCTCTGGAGCTCTCTAGCTGAACCCCTGCTCAAAGAACAGGCAACTAGATCAGCTTGCTCAGGGTCTTGCCCAGGTTGGTTTTGAGTATCTCCAAGGGCTCATATGGCACAACAGCTCTGAGGAAGTTGTACCAGTATTTGACCACCCTCATGGTGAATCTTTTTTTATATCTGATTGGAATTTCCCGTGTTGAAACTCGTGTCCCTTGCCTCTGGACTTTGTGCTGCTGATCACAATCTTTGAGCCGAGTGGTCCAGTCAGTTTTCTGCCCACTCTATAATCCACTTACCTAATTTGGCTATCTGGATGATACGGGAGACCATGTCAAAGATAAGCTTGCTGTTTCTGTCTCCTTCCAGAGACAGAAAACAATCTACCATAAAACAGATCATGGGTTATAGTGAACACAATATTCCATGTCCGTGGGTGACCTGAGTTCAAGATCCTGCCCATACCCCCTTGCTGTTGCTTATGCCAGGGCAAACCTTTCACACTTGTTACCCTTTGGTTTTGTATAAATAATTAACCATATGTCAACACACAGAATTGAACGTGGACCTCTGCCTTCACTAGCATTTGCTCCTAGCTACAAAGTCAATCTCCATATGCCTTTCAGTTCTGTAAAATATTCCATGTTGTATCCATAATTCATTGGATGAGAGCAAGCAGGTCTGAGAATGAAAATAACTTGCAGTTCCTTTGCAGTCATCTTTACCTAGGAAAAATTGATGAAAGCAGAGGAAAATAAATTGACTCTGCAGTCTTGTTTAGTTGTGATTTGTCTCGGTGAGCTGTTGATACATATTCAGCATAGTCCATTCAGTCAGGTTCAACGAGCTGGTGCCATTTGCCTTAAATTGTTTTATACCAGCTAAAGGAGCTGCTGATTAGCTCGGGAAAATATGGGGCAAAGGAGAGCTCCAGGGCAAGATAACAGGGGAGAGGCAGGGCTGTCCCACCCTGCACGGTATCTTCACCTCCAGTGGAAGGCATGAGGTGGGGCCACCTCAACAAAGCAGATGAAGGAGCCACAGCTGAGATCAAATGTGAAATAAAGGAAATATATATATAATATACATATATAAAAAAAAAGTGAAAGAGGGAAAGAAACAAGGAAGAGAGCATGGATTTGGGGTTAAGAAGACACATAGGGTGATCACTACAGTCACTGCTGCAGGAGATRGAGGTTCAACTGAAAATATCCAGAGCTGCTGGGCTGTTGTTTTTCACCTAAACTTCTGAGTCTTATTCTTGCCAGTGGCAACGGAGGGTTGTATTTAAACTGCCGTTACGTATTCAGTATTACAAATATGACTCAGGTAAATGAAGGCAAGTACGTGCAAGTCTAACGCAGAGAGCATGCACACAGAAGAAAATGAATTTCCCTGTTACTGTATTCTTCTGAAAACCTAAAAGTTTGGATTAAAAATAGGCAAGTAATTAGTGCTACCTACCCTTTTTATCTCCTATGCCAGTTCATATCAGCACAAGGAAAAAAAAAATCCTAGATAGCAAATACATTAAAAGTTGCTTACTTCTTTCTTTCTAACAAACATCTAGAAGGTCATCCAAGATTCTTTTATTATGCTGTAGCTAATTAGTCTTTTCAAATTACCTTAACCCGATAAATACTTTTACTGCTTTTCACCACTCAAGTCTTTACTAATACGATGAGTTACTCAATAAAAAAAGCATCTCTGAAATACCAGCCTAAAGGATTTTGACCTAAAAAAGCCTAAAGGATTTTAGACTATAAGGACTCCACTGTGATTCTGCATCTAGAAGAACCTACTTGCAAAAGTCTCTTCTTAATTAGAATGTTTCTTACCACATCAAAAACTCGAAACAGCTCCCACTGACTAGCAGAAACAATTATGCAACAGAAAAATGCAGTAACACCAATGCTTAGTATTTACTGGAGGTGGTGCTGTGTGTTTCCAAAGCGCAGCCTGCTTTGAAAGATGTGCTTTTGGGGAAGTTCCTGACCCTCCTCCCCAAACATTTAAAACTTTTGAAGTAAATAGMAGTGACAGGTGTTCAGCACCTTTGAAAATAGGTCTGTGCCAGTTTTATTTTCACAGAGGCTCTGTAATGTGGGATCTATAACTAGTATTGCACTTTGAAGCTGGGAATATGGACATGACACAGCTGAGAGGGCAATAAAGAGAGATTTCCCAGTGTCATTTTCAAATACATCAGATCACACTATTTTTTTTTTAATAGAAAACAATAAAAAAGTCATTTTAGCATTTAAGTAACCACAGGACATTTCACTTGTAAGCAGCAAAGATACTGGTAGGGCAGCAGCGAGGTGACAGATGCAGCAGCCCCTAAGTGCTTAACATTTATGCACGTCAGTGAGAAAGTACCAGTCAGAGGCAGGTGTCTGGTGTGGAGGACCCGGGGGGATGCTTTGACCTTTCTTTAAAAACTACAGACCTTTCTCCTGCAGCCTAACAGTAACCATAATCACTGTTTTCTCACAAAATACCTGAAGGAAACTGCTCCTTGTCCTGGCAGCAATGGGAGCCATGGTTGAGGGTTGGGGAGGGAGTGGGGCAAAGACTGGGGCTACTTCATACCACTTCAGATAAGACTTTGGTGCTGGCCTGCAGAAGTGACCAGCTCACAGCTAATTTTATTAAGAATTTACCCCCCAAAAAACCTTTTTTTTTTTTTTGGTGTCATTGCTGAGCCATTTCCAGAATGCCTACTTAACAGACTGTACTCCCCTTATTATCTATGGCACGCTGATGTTTGCAACTCTCTTGGTTGTTATTGGAAAGCACTGTTATGAAACAGGGTCTGTCATTCTTCACAAAAGTTCCCTGGAAGCTGGCATGGCTAAAGGATTTAAAGGTCTCGTTCTGAAATGCAGATTATATCTTTTTATTAAGAATTTCTTCATGGATATTGGAAATGTAAAGTTGACATTTCAAGCGAGATCAGTGGAAGCAAAGCACACAGTGCTCAGGCAGAGCAAAGCCAGATGCTATTGGCATTTGTCATAAAGAAATATATTGGGAGCTCATGTGAATCAGCAGGTAGGAAGCTGTGATGTGCCAGTAATATCATAGTACTCTTGAGCATACTGATGCATAGATTCGGAACAAGTCTAAGCTCTTGATTTAATTGCTTATCTTCCTACCAGTCTGATTTTTCTTCTCTATTTGCTTGCTTCCTTGCCTTATCACTCTCTACCACAAGAAATAACAACACAGATTTCAGTCCTATATTTTGCATCTGTCTACAGAGATAACTTTCTACAGTTGCCCTTTTCATTCCGATATTTTCCTTTTCCTTATCACACTACACACATGCTACCTCTTCCAAATCTCCTTACAAAGTGTGCTAACAGATGTGTCTTTACATGTCTAAAACAGAATTCTACTGTGCATAACATCACAGATGGTAAAAAAGACGCTGTTTAAACAGAAGCTTCATATTTATTTTGCCATTATGAACAGATTATTTCAGTGTTTATGCATATTTTAATTTGGCTGCACAGAGCTTTCTTATATAGTTGCCCCATTCACCTTTTTTTTATCCTCCGTCTGTCTCCCAACTCTGTAAACAAAATGAAATGCAAATATGCCCTTAAGCTGATCATTAAAAAAAATCACAGTTTTGGAATTTTTCCATTATCCATTCAGTATAGCTCGAAAACTGTAGCTTTATATTTGGGGCCTACTTTGCTAAACATTTACAAATCAGAGAGACAAACACGTGTCTGCAAATATACACAGGAGCAAAAATAACCTGCATTTCYAAATTAGCGTCATATGGGGAGGCTGTAGTACAAATGCAGCCAGGAGAGGAGGAAGGTCTGCAAGGTAAGGCTGATACAGATTTCCTGACAGTGGGAAACTCAGGGTAAAGCTCTGGAAGTGGCTTTGGGGGGCTGCAAATGGCTTTACCTAGGGGGAAAGTACTAGATAGGCGGCAGCAGAATTTCCTTGTGTCACAAAGCCTGGGAGATTTGGTTCATTCAAGGTATTCTCAGTTCTTTTTCCTTTAGGTAACTGCGTTTTTTTGCCCATAGCTTGTTCTTTGGCCTGAAGCAGTGAAAGAAGAGATCATACCTATAGGAAAATGGCTGCTTGTGAGCCATATGCTGTCATGTGCTGTGTTTGAATGCTGCCAAACATAATGTTAGATACTCAGATGCTGGTTTAATAAATGGGCTACTAAATCACACATAAGGTAGGCTGCAGTTAAAAATTCCTGTCTGCCACTAGCATGTTGCAAGCCACTGTTGCACTAAGCCATGATTCAGCTCTACAAACACAACCCAGAAGCTCACTGTGCCCTGAATGACTTCCACGCGTCTGAGGGGAGATGAAACACATCTCTGAAAGGAACTCTCTACTGTTGACTCTGGATGTGAGAATTCTGGAAGTGTTCCAGCAACCAGAGAGCAGGCATCTATTTAATCACCCTAATGCTGGCTTTGTTTGGTTCAAGGCTTGCTGGTTCCACCTATGAAAGTCACAGTTCAGACCCAGGCAAGAAATTCTACTCTGCCTCATCGATGCCCAAGGACAGCCCTCCAACAAGTGTATCCCTGAGCTCTTAGAACCTCCTTGGCCTGATCTTGCAATAAAATGCMTGGCAGTGTATTGTAGAGCACAGTGGCCATGCCCATGGAGCTGTGGTCTCAGGTTGTGCGTGCTCCCGTCTGTGAGGAGCTCTCCTGGCTGTGGCCAGGTATGGAGTCAGCCCACAGAGTTGGGTTCTTTGCCATCCATTGTGCCTTAGATGCATCAGGGCAGCACAGGAGATCCTTGTGGGGTATTTCAAAATGGCTTGTGGCCCTAGAAGGGCATGGTGAGCTCCCACGTGTTGAGCATGGACATGAGCGCCTGGGTGGGAGGCAGCTTGTGCCTGTTGCAATCCCTGTGGTGCTGCTGTATGCAGACAGGAATGTCTGGTGCCGAGTGAACATTGCAACGGTGCCATTGCGCAGGCACGGAGATTGAGATGACCAGGAATGGCTTGAGGAGCAGATCTGAGCCTAGCTAGAGGTGATCTTGCAGATGTAGATATTAACATCATTCCAGCACAGAAGTTAGTCACCATACCTAAGCTGTTTTCCAACAGAGTGACAGATTTAATTAGTGGCTGTCTTGGTGCTTGAAGTCAATTAGTACGTTCATAGTGGGGATTTGAGAGACGATACAGGGATGGAGAACATGACTAGTGTGTAAAATAGTATTCGGCTCAAGAAGAGTTAGCTCAGCTGTGCTGGGCTGCTAGTGGCACACACATACCATTACTTGTTTCCCTTGAGTAGCACTTGCAGATATCCATACAAATGATTGCAGCGTCAGTAGCCACAGGGGCAGATTTACAACCTCAGTATAGGATCTACTAACAGTGTGCATGATGCTACGATGACAAGAAGATCTTCTGACATTTACCTGTTTGAGGAGGAGGAGTTTCTTCCAAGGAGAGTAATTACCATTTGAGTGACAGGGACCATACTTACCCTGGGCTACTACCGATGGCCTCTGCTGCTCGTGTTTATGAAGCTGCATCCAGAGGAAGAAAACAACATCATGGGTTGAGTGGCAGAGTGAGTATTTGACTGACTGAAGGCTGGGTGGTGGTGCCTACAAGACCTGCTAGATGCCAGTTAGGGGATCTGCTCGATGTCATTGAACACGCAGGTAACCAGAAAGTGCAGTGTTCATCACTGTAGGTGCATGTAGGTTAGAAGTGGAACTAAGAGATGTCCTGTGTACTTACGTCCTAATAACACCSCATGGTACCACTACAGTCAATAATACACTGCTGTGTAATGTTGCACTCGGGCATTGTTTATTTGCGCATGCCTATATGTCATATATGAGACTGAAACGYGAGTCAGAAGCTCTAGAAACAGGCTTGTGCCTCTTTCTTTAGTAGACTCTTACAGATTGGCATGGTTAAGGGTCCTAATGCTTAATTAAGAAGTAAGTAAGCATGAAAACACCAATAATTCTTGTAGCAAGTATGTAGTGTGGAAGAAGAAGGGAAATGGGAAAGCAGAGTGCCCTTTGGAAGTTGAACATCCAGCGGTGGTAGAGAGTGGCACAGGAGGCTGCATCAGGGACGCTGCCATCAAGCTCGTGCTGGTAGAGAGGGGAATGCCACATAAAAACCCGGTGTAATCTGTGTGATCAACACAGTCGTGTGTTGGATTCAACCACCCAGACTCTCCATAGGACACAGGGTTGGTGGGGGACTGCTCAAGGTCTGTTCAGTGACYTTGTCAGTCAGCACTGACAGGGTTGAGTGCTATTTGCTTAATGCAAAGCTGACTCGCCAGGGTTGTATGCACTTGTCAGTGTCAAATATCTCAATATTTAATCAAATTTCTTAACAATTAATACTTTTCTCCATCAGATTGCTCAGGTTGGGTGGTTAGTACAATCCTCATGGCTTAGGATTTCTTATTAGTGAGTACCTCTGCATTGCACATTAACTGACTTAGTCTCCTTATTAAAAAATTACCTTGCTCTTTCTACAGCAAACAGGAGCAAGTTTGCTCAGCAGTAGATAACAAGAGTCAGTTGCGTGAGCACCGGTCCCTGCGCAGGCTTGTTTTCCATGAGTTTGCTCGGCCAAGTTGGGCGGTCRTGCAGATTTTCTCCCACTTAATAAGGATTGAGCATACGCCGAAGCCTTTTCTGCAGCAGGCCACTAAGAGGCTCTCTTTCCATTACCCAGCTGCTTCTTTTCATGAAAATTGTCAGAGTTTAATACCTTGGAGCCATCTGTCTCTCTTCCAAAATCAGCCAATTGGTTCAAAAGCGACGGGGGAAGGGAGGGAAGGGGAGGCGGAGCGGCTCACGGAGAAGCAGACACACCAACACAGAAGGAACTGTCCTGGGAGCGTCATTTCCTTAGGAAGTCAGGCTAAAAATATATTGCACAAACATGGCCTTGGAAGAGGTCTTTGTGGACTAGATCTCCTTAACGTCATATTATGCAAGCTTTAAAGGAAAACCAGCCACTGGCTTTAATCACTGGGGGAAAATTTCAGCTTATAAATGGGAACTTTCTCTATTTTTTTTCCCAGTGAAGCAGGAAGGAAAGTCCAGAATGTAAGGGCTGAAGCACAGCAGTGGTTATTTATTCAGGAAGAGCCTGCTTGATTAAAGGACAGCCCAGCAGTAGGATCTGCTTAGGAACCTGCCCCTCAGTGACATGGATGACTTGCTTTGCACAGCATGATATCTGCCCGCTAGCTCTGGAGTTGCTTGTAGAGTGAGAAGCTGCTTAGGKTGGCCAAGACACCCTCAACTTGGCCCATGACAGTTGCGGGTACAGTGCCTTTGCATTGCAGGGGGCAGCTGCAGCACCCTTGGTCTAGGCTTTCAGCAGATACTGGGCAAACTGCAGTTCCTGCCTCAGAAAACCATAGGGGAATGGCCTTTACCCTTACCTTTATGCACCATATAGTTCTGCAGGAACCAGGGAGGTGACAGCGAGTGGCTGCATGAGTCACTGTGGGATTGCAGCTAAGTCTGGGCTTGGAGACCATGGTCAATGCAGCAGACGGGAGGAGCTCGTGCTGAGGAAGATATCAGCATAGCAGGGCTGGGGCTTATGTTAGGTAGATATGGCTTATGATACGTACATATAATGTCCTTCTCCACCATTCAGCAACAAAAAAAAAAAAAAAAGAAAAATATATAACTATGAAGTGGGAAATTTAGGTTTCTTACGTAAGGAGCAGTAAATAATTGTATTGGATGGTAAAATGAGATTACCATGAAAATTTTGTCTTCACTTTGCCCTGTAGTGGCATGATGCGAATAAAAATATTCTTGGCTCATAAAACACCAGTAGRCCTTGGACATAATTGTGTGGTTATTTCATTATGGTGCTGTAGTGCAGTCGGTCGCCTTAAACATTTGTGGAAGCCCTACACCCAGTGCTGGGAGCGCCTGACGCCCTGGCCTGATGACCCTGCGTGCGCGGGTCACCCTGTGCCACGGCCTGGGCTCTCGGGCATCTGAAAACTGGCCTGTGGCTGCAGGAAATCAGAAGTCACGTCCTTTATGCTTTGGGTATGGGTCACAAATTCCATAGCAAATACACTTTATATGCAGCATCCCAAATAGTATTGGCGGAAGCACAGTGCCGGTTCTTTCAAACTGGGGTCCTGCCATCAGGCCCGAGGGGCCCATGCTTTAAGATGGCATTACAGTGCACACTTCAAACTGTTTAAGCTGCTTATTTATGTCGTTCTTTCCTCTACATGTTCAGAGACCGCTGCAGTGAGACAAGCTTTCAGCATGAACTCCAATTTGGGATAGCTGTGTGTCTAGAAATTAATTCAATAAATGCATAACCATGGAGGCTGAATTGGGATCAGAGGCCAGCTGTGTGAGACAGTGTGTGTATTAACYCCGGCACAGAGGCTCAGGCCTGCATAGCTGGCAATGTAAGGTACATACAAAACCTCTTCACTAACCCTGTAGTGAACAGGAGCTTTCGTTTGGTGGCCACAGCTTAATAGGATTGCAAGGGCTGGGCATGGCCGTCATCCTGTTGCAGTGTAATTTCTAATGACCTCCTTCTCTGCTGTGTCTCACTTATGTAAGAATCCGTCACACAGCTAATCAGAGTGAATTTAGCCCCATTTATACTCGTCYGTCAAGTGTCTGATCTCTTGTTAAAGTACCTCATTTATCATGGCAAAGAGGTACTAAAGGTTATTGTGGTCTTGTCTTTTCTCATTACAGCAGGATTGTACTTTAATAAAAAGTGACAGAGGTAAACAAGTATCAGAACAAAAAAAAAACAAAGGATTGCATTAGTCCAAAGGTATTTCTTAGCATYCCACAAATCAGTTTGTCGGTAGTTATAATACATTATTGCTGAGGGCCTGCATTAGCAAGATCCTTTTTTTTCCAAGCCCTTGATATATTTATCCAATCTTTGCCACCTTATTAATATTCACAAGATGACAGAAATATAACCATAAGAAAGCTATCTAACAGTAGATATTTGGGAAAGACAAAAAAGTGTGAGTTTACATTACACCATATTTGATGATCATTATTTTCACCACACCAATTGCCATGAAGTAAAGACTCTCTCTCCTGAGTGGGTAAAAATAATAGGGTCTCAGAGTTTGYAAAGGGTTAAATGTGCACACAATCTTTATCCAAGCTACCATCTTCTAGGAAAAGTAAAGACTTTCCCTTTAAACACCAAATCATGCTATGCGTATCTAGCACTGGAACTGAATTGTTGAAAATTCAAGTAATTAATAGTGGCTGCCTGAGAAGACAGGGCCACTGAATAGGCTGGTGCCCACATCAGGTGGTGCTGATGGTGCYCTTGCCAGGTTTCCATCTGCGCATCAGATGCTGCACAGCCCAGCATTATGTGTTGATATCACCAGGGTCAGTGCAGAGCAGAATAGAGACCTTGGACTGAATCGAGTGTATCATCAAACTTGACTTTTAATTATTTGCKCCTGGTGCACTGTGACACTAGTGTTTCCTGGGCTGACCCAAATGGGAAAAGCAGACAGCCTAATTTTGTTCTGCATTAATTACATTTCTGCTTTCATATCTTCATTTTTCCCAAACTGTATTTTCTTCAATTTTAGTTTATTCCTTAGAGCTCAATGAGATCTGAAATATTTTTCTAATCTTGAGCAATTATGGTGCTTTTTGGGTGCAGCTCCTGGGGAAAACTGTCTTATACGTGTGACTGATTTGAGAATAGGTAAACTGTTTGAACTCATATTTACATGCATGAAAATCACCTCTGGGCTGAGATTAAGCACAGGAAGCTTCACCTCCCCAAGGCACTAGTTAGAACTTCTAGGAAATGCTAATGAGGGCTAAGAACTGAATTTGTTGTTGAGCAATTATCTTCAGAGCTACCAACTAATCTGCACAAAATGATGCAGTTCTGTTGTTTGGGAAAGACAGGTGGAAAAAACCTCTTGTAGTTGCAGTCCTGTCATATATTCACTCTTCAGGAATGGAGAAGGAGGCTGAGAGTAGTCAAGAAAAAGGTCAGGGAGACTCAGTGGCTGCTCTGTCAAAATCTAGCAGACAAATTTACAGTGTGAGGCAACCCGTGGTGGCTGGCTAGGCTGCTGGGACGGCACAAGGGGGTTCTTCTGCCTTTGGGGACAGAGGATGTTGTTCTCTCATGCCTCCCAGCAGGGCTTAATTCACATTGGTGCAAGCAGTGTCAGGGCCTGAACTCTCACATTAAGGCTCAGGTTGAGTATTTCTCACTGCTCTGATGTGTTTGTTGCTTGATGGGGAGTATCATGCATGAAGGCTGGATTTTGGGTCCTGTAGCACACTGCTAGAAAGGGACGGAATATCCTCTGCTCCAAGGCAGAGAGAAATTCCTTCCTATTTTACTCTCACTGATGAGTTATTAAGAAGAAAAGAAAGGGCTTTTCTTCTTAAGCTTTGTAATTCTTCTTCATATAGTCTTGTCTGTAGAACACCTATATTGGGGACATCTTAACTACAAGAAGCACTACTGATATTAGAAAAACTTCGAATAAATCTTGCTGAAGTTTCATTTGAAATTTGCCACCCCAAAATTACTAAATGTATGTAAAAACACAGGAATACAAAGTGTAATGGCTATACATCATTTAAATTATACTAGTATGAGCATACTGTGAATGTGTGCTTATTTTTTTAAAGATAATGCAGTCCTATTTCTTGCAAATTACCTAGTAGAAAGGCTGTAATTAAGGAGCTAATGCAGACCAAAACAGCCTTCTGGTTATATGAAGAAGCAGAAAACTAGATTTTGACATCAGTTTCACTTTACAGGGTTCACTGGCAATTGAAAAKTGGAAAACAAACAGATACCCAGAATTTATCTGGGGAATTGAATCCAGCGCTCAGAATCTGACAAACTGATGCTCCTATTTATCACTGATGGAAGAAAATTGTATCTGTGAACTGTTCTTTGCTGAAACCAAAATTGTACTTTATCGCTTGATTTCAGTGTCTCTCATTTGCGTCTCAGTGGTGCCCCCTTCYCTAGGCATGAGGCATTAAACGGATTGCATGTTTCAATTAAGTTGCTATAAAAAATGAGTAGCTTGAGGGCACTGGTTTATWACTGGTTTCCAACTCTGTTTTCATTTACTAAATGACATTCTGAAAGCTTCTATTCAGAACACAATCACCTTAGGGTATCCACTGAGTACAGCCCTGAATGATTCAATTATTGCTGAATGCTCTTCCCTTCCCCAAACSTAGGGCTTCGCACATTAGCAGTATGCTTAATGTTTCACAATTGTTCGCCTTGCCCTCATCAGGCTTTTCCCATGAATGCCTCAGAAGGGTGGAATTTGCTTCTGCTCCTTCAAAACGTGTTCTCTTTATGTCTTTTTTGACGGCAGCTGACTTCTTCCTGTAAGTGCTGAGTTGCCCTCTCATCATCCTTTGCTACTTGAACACCTCAGCCATCTCAGCTGTCCCAGCAGTTCATTCCAAACAAAACATGCTGACGTTTTACTGGACCTCATGTTCTTTAACTACTCAAACTCTCTGTTACAGCTTCTCAAGCCTTTTATGGTGACATGGGAAAGCTGGGAGTGATTGGAGTGAAACATCTAGTGCAAACTTGCCAGATTTGGCAGGCTTCTGGTGAACAGAGGTTTCCTTCAACAGCTCAGCTGGTGGGCTACTGGGGCACCCAGAGCTTTCGGGGTCCTTTGTGTTGGTAGAGGTTCAAGTTTCCACATCACCTCTGCTCTAGTCAGGTGCCTGGAAATCGTAATGAAGACCTCCTCACATGAAGCTGAGGGCATTTCTGCTTATATCAAAGTCTTCAAAATCCAGGGACATCAACCACATGATCAGGATGTCTTCATCCCAGAGAGATAGCCAGCCTGGTAGACTGGAGATTGGTCTAGCAGGGCTAGATCTCCAAGCTGTCAAGCCTGTACCTCATGACACATGTTGATTGCTCCTGGTATTACTGTTGTCTCTCTTACTTTGCTCTTGATTTCATATCAAAGAATACATCATTGCATCCTTACCCTTCAGACATGAAATCAAAAGGCATTGGCAAAGGCCAGAGCCCAAACATGTTTCATTTCAGACACTCTTTGCTGATATTTCTGAAAGGAGAATATCTTTCAATTTCATTTTGAAAGAAAATTTAGCACAATCATTTTTGATCTCAATAAAAATTAAACTCATTTTCTGCATCTGCAGGAGGCAAATACCTTATTCACATTCCTTCCCAGTTGCTCAATTACCCCAGAGCAAAACTAAGACTGTAATAATAATAGTATCTAACACTCATGAATCCCAGAAGGAACAAAACTCAGTAGAACATGAAGCAGAGAGGCTTGCACTGAAAAGCCGATTTCTTTCTGTCTTTTCTAACTGCAAAACAGAGATTTATTTCYTAAAGATCAGACATAGCACATTAACTCCTCAAGGGCTGATGTTTGCATTCAGGCTTGTCAACCAACAAAACTGTATGAGAGCTAATTTTCTTTGCTTCTGTCCTGCATGTATTATTGTGAAAAAAATATATATGGGATAAAATATGAATCCAAGGYTAATAAAGGCATTCTTAAATAGTGTCATCTGTGAGGAGATGAGGTTTAATATTTCTCCCRTTTACAGTTCAGTGAACTTGCACCAATGCAAATCTGATTAAATCAAAGGGATAGTCACTTCCAATTATTTTTGTTAATGACCACAGCTATAATCACTGTAAACAGAAAGATTTGACCCCATGAAGTTTAAACCTATTTGTTCATTTAGCCTGTCTTCCTGTATCTCATACCTCCCACTGAGAACAGTATTTGGTTGCTTAGATTAAACATCCATTCCCCTCATCA
>NW_020455888.1:3681341-3774254 GCF_003342845.1 Nothoprocta perdicaria | reverse complement strand
TGTCTGTCCTCACATTCCAGACATGGTTCTTGTTATGCTCTTTTCTTGGAATGAAGAGATCTCTCAACTGTCTGGTACCACTACACCGCAATAAAATTATTTGTCAAACTTCTTTTTTGATGAGCAGAACTAGTTCTGCTTGCTACACAATAATTTATAGAATCCTCAAAGAATTTTCGGTGGCTGTTTTTGGAAACCTCTCGAATTGTTCAAAATGGAAGTTTAAAACTGTCTCCAGCGTCCTTCCCTAATTATTCCCATGATATATATGAGATTACATTGCACAGTCTTTCTACGGTCTTACACAGCTATTTCTCCACTCAGTGCTTTTTGCAATCACTTACTTCAAAGGTGCCTTTAAGTAAGTACAGATTCCTTTTTTTTCTGTATTTGTAATTTTGCTTTTCTTAATTGAAAAGTGCATTTAAAGCTCAGCAGTCTGTCAGCCTGTTCTTATCATTTCTTACCAATCTACTGATCATTAAACCATCCACACTTATCTTCATAGTCATCTTGCAACAACATCATTTCCGTCTCTATGCCTAAAATGAAATAGGATGAGTCATAATCACCGCGAAATTTAGAATTACAGAACCACAGCACTGTTGAGACTGGGGCCTCTGGAGATTGTCTAGTCTAGTCGCCCTGCTTAAAGCCGGGTCAGATAGAGCAGGTTGCTCAGGACATTGTCTAGACAGCTTCTGAGTATCTCCAAAGTTGGAGACTCCGCACCCTTTCTCTGGACAACCTGTTCTAGTGTTTCAGCACCTTGAAAGGGCTCTCTTTCATTTTCAGATGGAGTCTCCTGAGTTACTGTCCCCTGCCTCTTGTCCTGTTACTGGGCACTGCCAAGAAGAGCATGGTTTCATCTTCCTTACTCCCCATTGCAGGTCAATATACCTGTTGATAAGATCCCTCCCAGCTTTCTCTTCTCCAGGTTAAACATTCGCAGCTCTCTCAGCCTCTGCTTGCATGACAGATGCTCCAGACCACTAATCATCTTTGTGGCCATTCGCTGGACTCGATCTGGTGTATCCATGTCTGTGTCCACGTCCCTGCAGTGGAGGAGAAGACAGGATCTCTGCAGCAGTAGCTGTGGTAAGGGAGGACAGATGGGAAAGAAAAGGAAAGTTACAGATTAAGAGAAAAAAAAATCTATTTTGGCTCTAAGAGAAGAATGAAAATCCTGTTGTAGTAGTCACTGGGCAGGATACATATTTGGAGCTTGACAAATCAGCAGTGCTGAAATGGAGGAGCAGGAAGAACAAGGACATTTGCATGGGAAAGGACTGCCATGTGCCACACATTGGCTGGGATTGTAGCACATCAGGTTTATTGCTCAGGAATGGATGCATTGTGATATGGTCCTCATACTGGTCTGTYCTATTTCTAATTTGCTTCTAGTAACTTCCTTGAAAAAAGCGACATTTTTAATTGAATTTTTTTTCAGGCAGACAGAAGCAGCCTCTTGAAAATCCATTTATATAGCAAATCACAGGACTCTGAAAAGAGGGGAAGAAATATCTTAAAAGCACTAAATTCAGCAATTTGGAATAAAGGAAGCTTAAAGCAGAGAACATCTGGTGTTTTCAATCCCGTGGGATTTTCTACCTTTTTTTTTTTTTTCCCCTAAATCCCAGCCTTTAATGAAGATTTAGCAAGGCCACCAAAAAAATAAAGACTTGCACAAAATTAGAAATGTGTCTGGAAATCAGAGATCTTTGAATACATAAGACAGCGTCTGCTCCAGATTTTTCTTTATTAATGGACAGAGGCCCAAGTCCTGTGCAATCACAAAGACAGTTTTCAAGTGGCCATTCTCAATAGCAGCTTCACAGTGACCATGTCAAACAACACTAGGATTGCTGTGGTGGTGATTTTTTGTATTCTCATTCAATTGGACTGTTAATGCTAGGGCATTCCACAGAAGAAATGTTACCTATACTCAATGAGGGCAATCTAAAAAAAAAGTTTGCATGGTGGAGCTATCACGGTACATGTAAAAATGCTCTGCTCAGGCAACTGTTTTATTTTCAGATTTTACCTCCCTGTTTTGCCTACAGTGATCCTACAAATTTGCCACAGTCTCCATGTAGCTATAGTAAAACTTTTTTTAAAATCTTCTAGACAAATAAAGTGATTCTTAATAGCTTGGTAGATACAAGCTACACAGTTCGGTTTACTTAGACTCTGCAAATTTGAGTTTAACATTTACATTTTTACATTTTACATTTACATTTTATGTGTGTGGCCTCAGTAGTTAGTGCTTAGTCATGAATAGAAAGAGTACTTATAGTRCAGACTTCCCGTACACCATTCTTAGATTTGCTGTTGAAGTTGCTGCCACATATTTAATCAATGAACATTGGGATAAGCATCAGCTGAAGAAACAGAGGGTTTTTTTATGGCCAAAACCATCTGCAGAATTTTTAGAAAGCCGGGAAGTCTCTGCGTAATCTAAATGGAATTGTCATGGCGTATGCAATAGCAATGGACTATTAAAATCATTGTGGGATCACATACCTTTCAGGGAAATACAAAGTATTTCCAAGAATAGCCAGCATCATTCAGATATTGCTAGAAATATTCTTTTATAGTTAAAGATTTTCCTTATTGCTAGAAATATTMTTTTATAGTTAAAGATTTTCCTTATACTAAGTTTCAGCATGTGCATACATATGTAAATCACATTTTGTCAGAATTCTGGATCACATCAGGGCATCCCAAGTGTTGTATCAACTTTGCTTTCTTAAGCATTTGGAAAGCTTTAAAGCAGCTCTGAGGTTTTGAGCCAAAATACCAATGTCCTAACAATGTTGTAGCTGGCACTGTAGGGCTCTGAAGTATCATGTGATTTCCAGCTTGAGTGTTAGAAGATCAAGGGTGAAGGAAAAGATTCTTAAAATGGCCACAACACTTTCAGCTTTCGCCGCTTACAGGTATTGGAACAGCCTTTTGGCTGTGAAAGCTTGTCACTTACACCAGGGTATTTTTGCACATTGTGCAGCAAAGACAGACATGAAATTGCTGAATTATGTAGTGATCTGGAAACAAACTGGCCTGCTATGCTGATTTCTGGCATTCCAAAAAAAGGTTGATATTGTGCAGTCTAAAACGACGGAGGTTTTTGCCATAAGCATATCCCTGAAAATACAAATTCTATCCTGTTTGCAGATGAAAGGTTAGGTGAGTTTTCTTGAAGGGCAGTAAGTAAGGGACAGACGTTTTTGCTATTAAAATAAAAAGTATTAATGTAGAAACGATACTAGTTTTTGAAAGAAAAGTGTTCCTCATTACTGTATTAAGATGGCTGCCCTCCATAGAGGTTACACACTAAGCAAGCTCTTACACATGGAGGAATAGACAGCATTTTCACAGAAGCACATGGTTAGGAACAGGGATRTGTACAAGAGGAACTGGGAACTAGAACTAACAGAGCTCCTCCTGTACTCCTTATGTGACTGTGTATGGCCATAGATGACTGTCAAGTCCCTTGCTACTTGTACCTGATTTCTTTACCGTGAAAAGGAAATAACCCCCCATTTTTTTCCTGAGTGAGTTCCGTAGAGGCTAGATAAGCCTTTATGCTCTATCAGCTGCTGATCAGAAATGGGGAGATCGGACTTAGGTTATCATTATTTCCAGGTCACCAAGTTGCACTGATGGCTAATGCTACCAAACCAACATCCCTTGCCCTCCTCAAATAGAATTGCCATCCCTTTTCCATCACATATCGGGCTTGTCTCTGCCACTCATGCAGTTGCAACCTTTCAGAAGAGTTGCAACTCTTCAGAGCTCTGTTGCAGTCCGGTGCATGTCTCACAAAGGGGTTTTGGGAAGAGAACAGATGACAACTCTTTGGACTCAATCTGCCTTTTGGATGGCAGGAAGACACATCCAGGGACACATGCAGGAAGATCTATACAAGCAGCCACTTTGGCTCAAGCCTCTCGTCTTCCCCCCAGTAATTACACTCTGATTTGACTGAGCCAACAAAGAGCAGTTGGTTCTTTTCTAGCATTAAGGAAGTCCTTCTCTTTACATATACACACTACTACACGTCTATAGTAATAATTCTAATTTGTCCATGACCTGCACTGAAGAGTATTAAGATATTTTCAAGCTATTTTAGAGAATCTCTACAAGCACTGTGTGTATTGAAAGAAATCAAAAACTCTGGGGTGCATCACAGTGAAGGTTGTTATTGCAATTTGTATATGATTATTTATGTTAACTGACTGTAGGACTGATGAAATGTTTATTCATATAATTTCAGCTTTATATTTCCTTCCTKTTCATGCTGCTGTCTCTTACATCCCTGATACAATAGAGTGGTGCAAGGGAGGATTATCTTGATTCCTAGCTTTATTAATGATGCTCATAAAGTTATTTTATTAAGGTCCTTATTATTTAAGATTAGCTCTGACTTCTGTGATAATGAAAGGGCTGGAACTTGRACTCAATTTAATATTGACAATTTTATCTGGATTTAAGCCACACTATCTACAATGCGGGATATCTGCTTGTGAATTTGGTCCTATTTCACTGTTTGCACAGTTTGCAAGTCTAGATAATTTAAGGTTCATTCCCCTGTGTGAACTGACCATCTGCTCTCAATAACTTCAAATTCACTTCCAGTATTAATAAACTGCTTCTGTGTTCTTGCATGTCTCTCAAATGCCTTAGGCAACTGCTCCTTCTTCGTATGGAAAAGTCACGGCAGCTGTGGGCTTCACAAGAACTTCAGTGCTTGTCTCTTGCTACGTTCCTGGCAGCAAATCACTAAGTGCAAATAACTTTTCTAACTGCCTAATAACTTCAAACCCATTAAGTGTAACTTCTGTGACAACAGAAAAATAACTTCCTTTAAAAGAGCCCTAATTGGATTAAAGAGTATGTGAACACCTGTGGCTGCTCTCACGGCCCTGCAGGAGCTGGAATAGAGGAGATACCAGGAGGAGATAACGTCCCGGTAACCCCTTGAGGTGCACGGGGTGACGAGGCACCCCCAGGTCTGCAGACATCTGTTTGAGAAGGGAGGTTGGCCTTACTGACAGCTCCAGTCCTTGCAAAAGTGGGATGCAAGAGCAGAAATCCTTACACCCCGAGACCATCCAAGTGGCATATTTGGGCCGAAATCACTTGGCCGCTGTGTCTCCCCAAACGCAGCTGTCCAAGTGTYGCTTGCTTTTCGCAATTCCTAGTCCTGCCCTTGAGTAACGTAGGAGTAAATGGCCAGTGGTTGGCATATCCTCTGCCTGGCCCCTTGCAGCAGGCCGCCCCTCAGGCAGCGGGTCCCGCTGCCATCTCTAGGTTGCTCCTTGCCCYTCCTTCCCGCTGCACATACTGCTCCCAACAGCTTGTTCCCATCCTGCTGGGCCAGGCCCACCTGCCCTTCCCCTCACACTAGGTACTGAGGCACATCCCCAAGTTTCTCCCCAGCGCATCAGCCTTCTCAGTGCTTTTTCAGTGTGTATGGGTGTGCTCCAGATCACTCTGGCCATTAAATCCCGCTCGCCCTCAGCATCCTTTTGGAGGACTGCTACCGCTCACCAGGCCCGGTGCAGTTATGGGACACTCAGAAAGAATGATTGATTTTAAAAGTGGCCCATTGTGTTCCACTACTGATGGTTTATGTTGTCAGGAATGAGTAGCTTCTCCTCCTCTCCTCCTCCTCCTCCTCTTCCTCCTTCTCCTCCTCTTCCTCCTTTTTCCTTCTCCTCCTCTTCCTCCTCCTCCTCCTCCTTTTTCCTTCTCCTCCTCTTCCTCCTTTTTCCTTCTCCTCTTCTTCCTCCTCCTCCTCCTCCTTTTTCCTTCTCCTCCTCTTCCTCCTCCTCCCCTTCCTCTTCCTCCTCTTCCTCCTCTTCCTTCTCCTTCTCTTCCTCCTCCTCTTCCTTSTCCTCCTCTTTCTCCTCCTTCTCTTCCTCCTCCTCCTTTTCTTTCTCTTCTTCCTCCTCCTCTTCTTCCTCCTCCCCTTTCTCCTCCTCTTCTTCCTCCGCCTCCTCCTTCCCTTCTTCTTCCTCCTCCTCCTCCTTCCCTTCTTCCTCCTCCTCCTCCTCTTCTTCCTCCTCCTCCTTTTTCTCCTCCTGCATCCCAGGCATCCAGCAGGTTTCCTGTGGCTGCCAGCAGGGCCTCCTGCTGTTGGGCCTGGCCTGCCAGGGCTGGAGCGCTGYTTTAAGTAAGCGCTTCCCGGATTTTAATGCTCGGAGATGACATTTCTCATTTTAGGTATTAATGCATTTTCCATTTCTCATTTCCTTTTCATTTGGTTCTGAAAAGGAAAAAAAAAAAAAAAAAAAAAAGATTATGAAAGAAATAAGGCCTTCACGGCCTCTAGTGGGCAACGGGTGGAGTTGCAAGAATTTTTAGCCAGTAAAATCTGTAGAAACCATTTTTTTTTATCAGTATATATTTTCTCTGTTTTTTAACAGAAACAGCGGTGCTATGAAAATTCTTTCTGTGCTGTGTCTCCACTTCCCTCTGTAACACTCTGTAACTTTGGTGCCTTTTGCCTGATTTCAGCTAAATCCAACAGAGGTGCTCAGATTTCAAAACCAGTTCCTTAGTTTTGTGTCAATAGATGTGTAAAACTGAAGGGGAAACTTTTAACACTCGCTCTAACAGAAAGGCTGTTATAATGCAACCCCTTGCACAGTACAAAACAGGGATAACAAAATATCTGCATCAGGGAGTGCAAATAGAATTAAAAAAAATCTTCTTAGAAATCCATTGTAAATTGGGCTGATTTGTGTGCTCACGAACATCCTGGCCCTTAATTTTGTTTGATTATTTGGTTAGTGTGTCCTCAAAGAGGATTGTGCCTYTTATACGACACTGCCATACAATCCTGGTGGGATGGAAGGCACATGGGGTTGCTGATCCTGCCTGTACTATTACAGAGAAATTTATACTTCCTTAGTTACGTATTTAAATGAGACATTGAAAAGACAACCTGATTCTTATATTTTTTCTAATTTTAGCTTACTTATTCATACCGTGTTATAATAGTCACTAAAAACAGCAAATAAAAATGAAACTTGTAGGTAGAGTCTCCTGGTAGCTCGGACAAGGCTCCACTTCTTGTAGCAGTTCATCTTCCTGTGAAGATCCCTCTTTCAAGTGAGACCTCGGGCACCTTGAAGCTTAGAACATCTTAACTTACAACATCTGAAAAAAATCTATAGACATGGTCAAACAGCTTATGTTTTGGAAGCTGATCTTCGAGGGTCCATGAAGTGCTTAAGATGAAACGTCTCGTTAAGAGTGCTTATTTCTCATGTGTTCTAAACMCTTAAAATGATAGAATTACCAGCAATAACTTTGCTAGGCTTTTACTGTGAATGACATGYTTGGAAGGTTGAAAATGGCTCCCATTGAACCATTTGCCTTGGTACTTGGGTGCAGAATATTTTTATGCCTTTTTTTTTTTTTCCTAGAAGTGATGTTTGAAAACAAAACACAAAACCACAGCATGTTTTTTTTTTTCCCTTGTGCTAGGAACTCTTTGTTGCTTTTCCAGCAGAGTTAGGGAAGATCAAGGCTTCCTGTGGCATCATATTCTCTTGGTACACAAAAAGAGGCCTRGTTTGGACCATTTTACAAGGTAGCAGAGTGATGTAAATAGAATGAAATCTCATTGTGTCTCATTCTTAAGGAAAAAAAATGCCTTCTCTCTGTTCCTGTACATTCTGACTCTTCCTTTCTAAAATCCTTTTCTTGGCTGCATCAACTGTAAATGACAGCCTCACATGTCTGCATATTTTCCTAGCATCAATATGGTTAATTGAGATTCTTAAAGCATATTTTACTTTGGAAGAAACAACGTTGGGAAAATCCATATTCCCATACTGTCAGTTTTTGTTTTTTCTTTAATTTGTCTTTTTTCCCTTCTGTAAAGCATGGTGAAAGATCTGGAGGATTGTGGTGGCAGAATTATGATTAGTATAGCGTTTTTTTTTTTTGTGCGTGTGTGTGCATCCATGCATGTGATGAAAGAAAAAAAAATGTCAATAATGTGAATTACAAAACCAGCAAACATTAGTTATTTGAGTTTCTGAAAGATCAGGGAGACAAGGTTTCATACCACAAACACACTGAATTTTTGCTCAATACTACTCGCTACGTATTTCAGAAGAAGAAATGCTGCATTATGAAATAATCACAGACCAAATTCCCTTGCTCTCTCTGCAGTCAGGCTATARGAGAATTGTTTATTCCCTGGCATTGCTAGCATTGAGAATTCATGTCCATTCTTACAGCTGCTTGTTCAAAAAATCCTTCAGTGTGTTGATTAYATAGTAATTAAATTGCAAAGCAGTTCCTTGAACAAATTGCCATCATATAAGCAATTTTTKGGGATAATGTCTATAAGGACTGAGGTAGGACAGGGCAGAAAAACTTGGTCTTTCCTGTTGCTTAGATATAATCTTCAGCTGTGGCAAATAGCACCTTTGTTTTAATGAACACACAGCTTAATATCTCTGCAAAATGCATGATATGCTGCAAGAGGTTAGGTAAACCAGTAGCCTCGCCTGSAGAGTTTGGTGTTTTTTTCCAGAAGATGGCTGGGTACTTTGTGGAGGATCTTGTTTATCTGTTATCATAAGTATGGTTATGAATTTTTGCATATAAATGTAAGAGCTGGAGTTGCCACAGGGTATTTAGGGCCTGGCACTCCTAACTCATTTTCTTCTACAAAGAAGCTTTCAGATGATAGAAGCATTTTAGTCATAAGTAAAACATTTCTTACATTTGAATACTGCCTTTTTTTTCTGTTCTGGAAATATATTTTGATCAGACCTTAAGAAAATTAGTATCAGAAGCATGTTGTATTTACTTTGATGCATTTTATGTAGTTTCAGATTGGGTGGATGTTCATAGCCAGGACATGTGGGAGTCTAGTAGTCTTTTCAGAAGACTATCCAAAATAGTCCTAGATCTGGCATTGGAATATGATGATGGAAAGTCTATGCTTGGGGCCACTGTATAGTCAAGATGTGAACTACTGCTTATGTGAGAGACTGAAGAAGTTTCACCCTGGGCAATGATCATACCTGATTTCAGAAACCAAGCAGTCAAGCTAGTGCAGCATTGGGAATCAGRCCATTAAAGTTTTGGGTAGTACAGGATGTCTTCTCAAAGATTTACTCTTCTCCAAGTCARCCTAGCACTTGGCTAGGTGTTTAGGGAACACTCTTTCCCTCGGCATTARTGCTTGAAGCCTTTAAGTCTTCCACAGTTCTTTTACAAGAGGAATAATTGCATCCTGTCGGCAGAAATTACTCCTGCTGTTTAATTTGGAAACCATCTTCTTCGCTTCCAGTCTTTTGTCGTTACGTGCCGCTGCTGCACACTTGAAATAGCAGCTGGTTTCTACCCACGGAGGCAGCACTTCCATCTGACAAATGCTCTGTGGAAGATACTGATGGTGATGATGTCCCCAAGGATGACATTTTAGTAGTGGGTTACTGAGGTCATTTTAAAAACTGCATGTATATGTGGATTCAGAAATCCAACTTCTTTTTTTTTTCCCCAGGAACAGAAAAATCCTTTTGTAGCTCTTGGATCTCAGCAGGGATGCAGTAAGCCAGCCCCTGAGCGCACTGTGTCTTGAGACAAATGCTGATGCTGATTTTTTTCTCTGTTCCTGTGTCCCTTTTAATCCTTTTATGTACAGAAGAAAATTAGCACTCTAGATGATTATTGTCTGTTAGTGGTGTTTTCAATTACTGATTTACAGGCCACTCAATTAACTTTTTGCGGAAAACAAGATTTTTTTTCCCCTTAAGCAAGCCAGTGATTCACATTTTAATATCAACTTTAAAAAAAGTTAGAATCRTGTCATACAGCAATTCCAAGAATTTTCATTTCCGAGCTTCTGAGCTTTGAAGTATCTGAATGATCTAATGAAGTGTCTCTGTCRTGGAGTGACTGAACTTCATATTAAACTAGGCTTATATAGATACAGAAAGTGACATCTTAAGGCATCTAAATTCTTCATCCTGAAAGAGAAGCAGGAAACAGGGCTTGCTGAGGAACGTTTTAAACAAGGATTTGGGCAGCAGAATACAATTTACCACCCAGTTGAGYTGCAGCAAACCAAGGTGCTTTCAGCGGAGCTCAGGAAGCTCCTGAGCTTGCAGCCAGGCGAGTRGGTTGGTCTGCAGTCATTCTGTAGTGTGGTGAGTAAAGCAGCAGCTWGACTTACATAAGTGAGACTCAAGCTGTAGAGTTTAGAGTTGAAAACCATTTATATTGGCTATTAAAGGGAGCACATATGACACAGGCATGCCATGTAAACTAGAGACTTTTTTGACTAGCAGAGAGACTGTAAAAAGCTAAACAAGTATCAAGTATAAGTGAGAGAGGTTTTCTTGAAAAATAAGTTAGGTAATACATATTTTAATCCCTCAAAGAAGGCATTTTATATGAAAAKATATATTTTTCTCTGCTAAATGTGACAGGATAAGTCATATCCATGTTGCTCAGCTCTTTATGCTTCCTCATCTCTATAGCTTTCCAAACTTCCATAATCTTTAGAAAAAGTGAAAGCACCTTTACAGGGGAAACCTAAACTCATGTACTCATGTGACTTTTTTTTTTTATTGAACTCCAGGAAAGCAAAAATGAATATTGTTAATGCTCTTATAATAAATATGTGTATGTATGTATAGATATAGATACATATATACATTCCTGGGTGCAGGACTTCAGAGACCACTGTTAAATCTGAAGGATGTTACTGCATGCTTGTAGAAGGTGTAGAAGGGAGAGCACAYGCTCAATCAGGACCCCCAGCACCCAAACTTCAGCCTCCAGATGGGCTTGACATGGTCCTGGGGACACGTCATGGAAGATTGGGTGCTTTCTCTGGAGTCTCCCAGAGACTTTAGGCTAGATGAGGATGTGCAAAGCCTAAACTGAAGTAAAAAGGGATCAAAGGAAGTTGGCAGGTGGCGGGGCCGAAGCCGGAGTGCAGAGCAGGGCACTGGCTCTGTGTACTTTCCTTCTCCGCACGGTTCAATCTCCTGTTATAGCTGTACTGCAGTTATCAGCTGCACAAGAACATGATTAAAGGACAGCAGCAGGATATTTATCCAGCATAATCTGGGAGGGTGGCAGTTGGGAGCGACAGGGGRGAACAAAGGCTTGAATGTATTTGCAGATTAGAAAATAACTACAAGTCACTCAACAAAATACGGCCTAGCAAGGCAGTGCCACCCTCGGCTGTCAGGCAGTGTATCCCCACAGGCGAGCCAAGGACAGGACACTGTAGAGCCTCATCACTGTGTTCAGTTCAGGTTCCCCATCTTCTAGTCTGAGTTTATTTGTCATCCACAGATTCAGAAAGGTTGTCAGGACTGGAGGTAAAATAGCTATTTTTTTTTCCTAAAAAAGAATGAAACAGTGGGCTGTGTTTTAGTCTTTTGTCAGCAGACAGAACAAAGTGAGGAGGCACAGGGCTGCTCTCATTACCTATAATTAGAAAGTAAACACTGGTGAGAAGAAAAAGCTCTTTGAAGTGAAGGCCTGTGTTGGCCAAAGAATGGTGTGTGTAACCTGGCACAGAACAACCTGCAGCTGAAAACCAAGTTCCTGACCACCAGAGGAGGAAGGTACCAGAGCAGTCTCGCAAGAGCAGATGTAGGGAGAAGCTGTTGGTCTGGACTTGAGTGAGTCTATGTCAAGGATGGTACAACATGAACTCCTGTCACACGTGGAGTTGAGGTTTGCTGATCCTTTCTTCACARTGTGCTTGTATCTCTTCTTAAAAGCTCAAGATATTTCTAGCTAGTATYTCCTAAATGACTGCAAAAGCAAATTCTGACAGTGTGAATAAGTGTAATATGTTCTTAAGCATCTTAGTTTTGAGATACAAAATACAGGATTTCTGTTCTCTTTGCCACATTGTAAGCAAAGGCACTGCACAGTATGAAAGCTGATTTTACAGATTACCTTTAAACTATTAAAGCCTTTCCCTTAACAACCCCGTGGTAAAAGATTCAAAGTGTTAAATTTCTTCAACTGCAAAACAGAATCCTGGGACAAGCAGATGCAGCAATCCTGGATGCATGAAAAGGGAGATCCTTTCTCTCTGCAAGTCACTGAAGCAAAAAAAAATGGTAAATAATTCACTCTTYCCCTTCTTCCTATCTCTGAAGTGCCTATGGGAATCTGTAACCGTTTGTGAACTTGGTATTTAGAACAGCCTGAAGAGCAAAGAGATTGGTCTAGAGACTTCCTGAGATCCTTTCTGACCTGAATTATCCAATCTATGATTCTGTGATTGTTAAGATCCAGATAGGGCAAACTTTCACTAGAGCCTGTGCCTCTCAAACATATTTCCTTCACCGGCTGTTAGCACTGAAGGTCCYTGGCTAGAGTCCTAGCTCCTTRAAAATYAGCTCTTTACACTGAGGGAAAAGATCTGACTTTGACATAAATCTATCCATCAAAACATATGTCCACATTTCTTCTGGTGATACTCAGATGGTCATCAAAGACATTTAGTGGGTTAGAAGGCCTGAATGCAGATCTGTGGCGCACTTTAATCTCCCATATCCCATATCCCATATCCCATATCCCAAATATCCATATCCCATATCCCAAATATCACCCATAGATATTTCTTGCCTGTGGTTCACCTTACCAAAAGACTAAATCAATACATCTCCAAATTCTTCACTTTACCTGATGACTTATGAGATACCTAATCTTTATAAATGATCATTTGATCATAGGGATCAATTAGGAGCATAATCTCTCATATCTGACCTCCAAAGTCACAATTTGGGAAGACGTCTCTGATTTTTTACTGAGGTCTGATCTGGTATCCTATCTTAGAAGATCTCTGAACTTGCTCAAGAGCAGGGAGAAGTGAGAATGGCAGCAYCTGCAGAAGGGTGGCAGGGGGAACTATCTTACTGCCCTTCATGGACAGCACTGCACCAGTACTGCTAAACCAAGGATCCCAAGCCCAGGGAGCAAGGACTGATTCATGTCAACAGTTCTTTGGAKAAAGTTCATTGGAGTGGTCCAGAACAGAATCGGGGAAAAACTATGGGAGAGACTGCAAATAGGAAGGGCAGATGATTTAGCTTCCAGTACCYCAGCGTTTTCTCTGATGGTCTGCAGCCATCCTGGTGCACAGAACACTTCTGTAGGTCTGTGTCTACAATTAGCAAAGAGTGTGGCTCAGGAAGAGCAGTTTTGCAGAGTGATAAATGCAGATTTAGCTGTTCTGATAAATCTACATTTTCCGTTGTTTTATTTTGTATTTACTCAAGTTTGATCCTGTAAATTGAATGCTCAGTAGTGGCAGAAACAGATCTTCCCATTTAGTTTCATCCCAAAGGAATTCAGTATGAAGTATGAAACCAAAGAGAAGAACAAATAAATTTATTTTCACCTTCAGTGTGCTTTTTCCTTGTTATTCAGGCAATGGTCAAAAGTCTCAGGGCAGAGAAAGCCAAAATCTTGTCCTGTGTGGTATAAAAACCACTTCAACCAGTAGACAAAATACTCAGTAAAAGTCCTTGGAAGATTCCCCATCTTCCACATATTTAATGCCTGTCGCACTGCAATATTAAGACTTTAATCGCCTCTTACAACCTTTGCTAGAGATTCAAAATTATGGGGATATGCTACTGATTAGTCCTATTTATGGATTTCCAAGTACCTTTTAAAGGTCAAACAAGTAATCTTAATCAATCATGTCTGTTTTGACAGCTGATAAGCAGCTATCAAATGTGCAACAGCACCTGGAAAGCAGATTATCTATATTTGCCTCTGTGTATTTGGATCAGGCGCAGGGATGATGCTTGTGTCCTGGGAATTTCACTCCCTTGCRTGTAGCCGCTGGCATCCGTCGGCTCGTGCATCCACAGGAGAGCACTGTCGCTGCAGCACTTCCAGCCCCAGTCGCAGCTGCCTGGCCATGAGCCCAGGGCCCGTGGCTGCCAGTTGGGAGAGCAGGAGCTGCACAGGAGCTGCGCTGCCTCCACCTCAGAGCATTCCTGGCTACTCACCCCGTGCTGCTTGCTTCCTGGCGAGTGGCGGTTTGGGAATTAGTCTGGAGCGGTTGTCCCCGAACTCTCGCGCGCAGACCGCTTCGTGGTGCTTGTGGAGAGCTCAGGGTGACTGTGCTCAGTTATCGCCTGCAAAATTGTAATCAGGGAAACAGAACAGGAAACGTTTCCACATTTCCACAGAACTGCCATCGCAGGCTAGGAATGTGCAAAGCTGGAGCACAGAGCATGTTGTATGAGCTTCTGGCATCTGAACTGAAGGACTAAGTCTTACTTACCTCTTACTAGAGTCTCTATATCTCTTATAGTACCTACTCTTACTATAACTCCTACTAGGATCAGTGGTACATATGGAGAGGCAACAAGGCTGATCAGCACAGAYACCAAGTAGATGAGATTCTTCAGCTTAGGAAAAAAGAGGATTAAGTAGGATATGTTAAGAGCCTGTGAAATCATTTATCTTGTGGAAAAACTGAACCTGTAAGAATGATGTGGCATGTAATGAAATGGTTTGACAATGGGTGTAAATTGGCAGAAGTACATTTTTTTTGTCCATATTTTTTCCACTATGTATTTCAGACTCATTGAGATTCAGTGTAATCAAGTGCCAGCATATATGAAGTTCAAAAAGGGACTCAGTCCTTCATAGGAGGCTGGTGTGTCAGGAGTACTGAACAGAGCCATCCTGCTCCATGCACCTCAGGATGTCCCCACATCCCGATTGCTGGAAGGGACACACCAGGGGAAAGCCATAGGTGCCTGAGTCTATTGGGGCACCTCTTCTTTTCCAATGATTGTTACTAAGTGAGCCTGAGACAATGGTCGGGGCTGCGGCCCCCTCCGGAACATGCTCAGTCCTTAATGAGAAAGGCGACTGCTTTAATCATCAGGCAGGGGACAGAGAGCCCGTGTGACACTTTCTGCTGGATGTGGCTCTCATTCTGGAAATATCTGAGAACCTCTGGACTTACCAAGTCGTTCCAGATGCATCCAGGTGTGCCTGGTAGTTACTAATTTCTGCAGCACAGTCTGGAGGGTGGAGGATTAAAACGCTGCACAGTTCACAGAGCCTCGGCTCTGCCTTGCTGTGTTCATGGGAACAAAGTTCGTACTGCTGTTTTTATGGTACCACCTTGCATTTATCCCTTGTTAAACACGGTAATGAGTTCAGAGCAGTATAGTGCATTCAGTGCTGTACAGAAAATAAAAGTATATTTCCTGCCTCCACTTTAAAAGATTGATAGTAAATGCTCTCTAGCTAAGGGCTGCTAGCCTGGATGTATGTGTTCTGGGTTAGCCCATCAAAAAAGCTCTATATTGTAAAAATAAATTTATCTTTGTAAGAATGACAAGACCCCTTTCAAAGCAAAATACTATATAAAAACAATCCACCGAGGCAGTATGTTTTACCATGCTCTCCCTGTGGAATAGAGACGAGCTTTGTGTTACATTAATCAGCTTCTAAGCCCTGAAGGTCACAATTATCTGGCCGCTATTTTTCAGAATTAGTGATTTTAGTACATGATCAACTTTCATGTGTGCATCATTAAGATGAGGGATTGTTTTTGAAGTTTCAAATAGAGCAGTAGGTCTTAGCTGCAGCGTTTGCCATACTTGCTCAGCCACTGCTAAAAGGGATGATTTATAGAAAATCCAGCTGTGAGTTTTCGTTTCTTCAAGAGCAGGAGGCGGGACTAGAAGCCAACCTAAAACCAAGCCGAGCATTGATCAGACTAGAAATGATGTAGAGCACAGCTCCACAGACAACAGCGAAGCATCGTGGAAGTATTAGCTGGCACAGATAACGCGGCGGAAGCAGCTCTGGGTGACACAGGAGCCATCTGTCAGCATCTGCACCTCACTTTGCAAGAAACCACAACATGAAGTACAGAAGAAAGTGATTTTGGTTCAGAGGTACAGGGAAGCCTAAGGATATCTGTGGACAGTAAGTTTCTATACTGTAGCAGTGATGTTTAATACAGCAGCTAGTGCTGTTTGGAAGAGTTTTGCGGCTTTAAAAACAAGCATAAGTATCTCTTTTATTGAATAGCTTTTATTTAGAGGTTTTATTTATTTTTAAGGTGTAAATAAGCTTATCTGCTTGAGGTGGCTTGTTTAGAAAACTTGTAAACAAACTTTAAAACTGCTGGTGTCCCTCACTTCAGAGGGTAGTTTTGTTTAATAAGGTCATCTCCTGTGGAGGCTAAGATTTGTTTGTAACCTTTCTGAAAAATATMTTAGAACAAAAAGCCTGCTTTGGCCTCATGTGAGGTGAAAAGGGGTGGGCAAGAATAGTTTTTCTGGAAAGGGGAAAGATGTTCCCACCCAAATAGATCTAAACTAACTGGAACTACAGCATATAAACAGCCCAGGGCTAAATTCTACCCTCACTTACACTGAGGTAAGTCAGGTTTAAGTCTCCTGCCGTTAATAAAATTACTCYTGTTTTAATTAAGGATAGAATTTTGTTGCACATTTCTTAATAAAGAGAAAACCCCATGGTTCTTTCCAGGGTGCATTTTATGTTAGCAGATTATTAAGGGCTTGCTTGAAAATTCATTAAAATTAACTGTAAACTCCTATTGCGATGCACCTTTTGTCGTGTATCTGTATCCTTCACTGAAAAGGGGTACAAAACCCAGCACGAGCGGGTGTGCACAGTCCTGTTATTTCTTGTTAGAAAGTTCTCAGATGAGGTTTGCCCTGCTCAGAGTTTGCTGCTCCGCTCGGCTCAGTGGTTTGTTTGGTTTGCTGTCCTTTAAAGCTGGCAGGGTTGAGAAGCCCTAGCTGGCAGTGACAACATTAGGTGATAGCAGAGCAGAGACGTGTGAGAATTAGGTACAGGATCCCATAAGATTAAGAATGAAATTGCTCTATTACAAACTGTGCTGAAAAGAAAATGACTCTCTCTGCAATGGTTTTAATGTACTAGTTGCTCTGTGCTAGAAGGAGAAGCATTGGCTGTTGACTGGGGAAAAAAAAAAAAAAAGAAAAAGACTCACTCTTATGGCCCAATATGGATGACAAAACACTGTAGCATGTGTGGGAAAATGGCTGCGGTCCAATGTCTGGAACCGTTTATCTTCTGGTAGAGTCTGGAAGATGACTGTTTTATGTATTTTACAGAAATCCCTGCTGATTGATTTCATTTACTTAGGGGGAGGGGGCGTGGGACTGATGACGGGGACAAATGAAAAAAAATAAGGAAAAAAAAGTGGATTCTTTACATTATCCTGACATCCTGTTCTGGTGAGGCTTGCTGGCACCTTTAAAGGAGACCRTGCTGCGCTGGGCCATCCCACACGTCTTGCTGCTGCTTTTCCTGCCGTGCCCGCTCGGATTTGGGCTTCTTTTTTTGCTGGTCTCAGAAAGCAAGTTCTGCTTCCCAGCCCTTCCACCAGCGGTGCCCCGTGCCTGGCAGCAGAGGATAAATCGGGGATATTATTTGCAGGTCTGAAGGGGAGCGGGCAGAAATGGATACGACTCCACTTAGCCTGTCAGGATTTGGCTGACAGTGGGCGCTGCTGTTGGAGAGAGAGGAAAGAATTTGTGACAAAAACTGAGATTTCCTGTCAGGGGAGAAAAGGCTGTTTTTAGCATGCAGGGCTTTCTGAAATAGCTCATCCCGCCTTGGCACAGGGGCTGTGTGTGCTGAGACGACTGTGCATCTCTCTTCTGGCGGCTATTGCTAAAATAGTCCTGATTTCTGGAGTTTCTTTATTTGTGAGGACCACGGGGCTTGCCGAGCACAGCACAGACGGCCGGGTTGCACCGCAGCCGTCCGGTTGTTTCTGCATGTGTTCTGCCTGACAGTCTGTCAAGGTGTTTGCCTTCACATCAATTAGTTTCCCATCATGGCATGACAGCCACACTGCTCGTGCCGCACCCGGCCTCTCTACAGGCGTTCGCTTTCCTGTCGCAGGGAATCAGTGCCAGGATTTTCTGATAATGAAACAAGAATGGGCTTATACACTCACTAAGCAATATACTGCTGCTCTTCTGAGGAAACAGAGGGAAAGTAGACTTTTTAGATGACGGTATTACTTCTTCTTTTACCCAGAAATGTACTCACAAGGCCCTCTACTAATGGTCACACTGTCACATGCTGCAAGGATCAAGTAGAAAACTTGGGAAAAGTCAAAAACAGTGTACCTATTCCATCAGACTCAGCTTCCCATTTATGCCCCTTTGTATCATCACAGTAGTCATTGACAGAGTGGGAAAGAAAGAAAAATGCCCTACATTACCCCAAAAGACAAAGAAGCTTCACATATTTATCAAATATTTTTATCACACTGATAGGACCTAGTAAATCCTGTGTTTTAACAGTATCCCAGGAACAAACCCCCCTAAATATCTTCCTACACTATTTCCCTTTGGTGTCATTCAGTCCATTGATGTTCTTTGGCYTCACTGGTTGTCATGGTATCTTCATGTATAATCATTTTTTGTGTCTATTTATATGTTGAGGACATGGTTACAGTTATCACAACATCTCTTTGCTGGTCATGTGTTGACCTCTGATTTCTAAGTTTACAGGAATTTTGATTTATCTCTTTTACTGCATTAATTCTCATCTTCCTTTTAAACTACCACATGTTTTGGTTACTCTCCTACTAAGCACTTCTGTTCTGGGGAGGTGGCCAGTTCTACTCTTGATTAGTTAAGTTTGAGTTTTTCCTGCTTTGAGGCAGATTTAATCAAGGAGGGCAGTTTTCATGTGATTAATGCCATGGGTTTCAAGATACCCRTTCTTCCACTCCGATAAACCAGAGCTGCGATATGACACAGAGCAAATCCTGTGACTGCTCTAGAAAATCTACACTTAGTCATAGGGTTCCTGAGGGGGAACAGTCATTTTCACTGAGGGTATATTGTGGTATATTGTTATTAAAACCAAGGTAAATACTCATTCTGTCTCTAAGCTTATGAAGTGCGCTGCTCCAATTTAGCAGTTGGCTTCCTCTTCTAACAAAGCTGCATTTGACAGGACGTCTTGCTGAATTTCTGTAATTTTGCACTTAGTAGCAGGCGTGAATGTAGTTCAGAGTCTATTCAGGAAGCAGCAGATCSCATCCATTCCTCTTCTAGCAGGATACATGTGAGCGCTCAGTCCATAAGGCAGAGTGAGTTCAGGCTCCAGCCACTTCTGCTGTGACCAGCGTGGTCCCTACACTTGGATGTTAGACCTCAGCCAGTGTGGAGCTGCTCCCTATCCAGGAAGATCTCCCTTGCTGCTTACACCTCATTTAAGACTATTTTGTCTTAAGACTACAAACCCCCCTCTACCTAAACTGTTCTTTTTATAACATTTTAGCTCCAGTGACACCAGTGAGATTTTCTAAATATGGCAGGAAGCATGAAGGTCCTAATTTTGCTTTAGAATCTAGAAAAATCCTTCATGTGGCCAGAGCAAAGGTGCACTCCTGAGTGGGCTACATTTTACAGGCAAAGTACCTTGAAATGTATTTTACATGCATACATATCTTGCCCATTATCATTTTTTGATAAACTTAATCAATTTGTACTTTATGATATAGCGTTCAGCAAACATAAGTCAAGTGCTAGAACTAGAACTKCTTCTTGTTTTCATATCAGATCAAGCCAATATTGTTAAAAGCGGAAAATTAAAAATAAATGAAAAAAAACCCACCAGACAGGAAGCTCTGCAGGCAGTGGAACATTGTACAATCTCTCATTGAATCTCCGTGCAGGACATAGGACAAGAACAAAACTGTTAGATACTAAATGAGTTTGGAGCAGGGGCCAATCGAATGAAATGCGTAAATAATTTACTTATTCATTTATAACTCTAACCTAGAATCACGATTTTTTGCTAAACCATAGAAAGGATGGCTTTCCATGACCCTTCAAAGCCATCAGCATTAAGTGGCATTAACTTGACGGCTACTTGTTTTGCAGTTTCAGTGAAAAATTGTGCATAWATCAAGTAGGCTTTGCTAGTAATGTACTCATAATCCTCACAAGCCAAACTCCCACCCAGACCTAGTGATCAAGCATGATTTCGTGAACTCAGCAGAAAGGGCAGGTCATGGAAAACATGGCAGTTTAATACTCAGGCCACCCAGGCAATTTTTTTTGGCTAGGGCATTGCTTTAATTAAGTGATTGTAAAGTTAAAATAATAATAGGGTTCTGATTTAAGCAGATAAAAGCTAGGGGAGTTGCATTAGACCCGGTTTCCATCCACTGAGCACAGTCAGACAAGCGAAGATCACACACTGTGTGAAGAACATTCTTGCGCAGAGGGCCAGACAGGATGGGCTGAGGTTGAGTCCAGACTGTTCTGGGTTTTGTGCATCAAACCCGTTTGTAAATCAGCCCTTAGCACTGTTTTGTGCTTAATTGCCTTCAGCTTTGTGGATTTAATGGTGCTTTCAAAAGCAAGTAGCCTCAGTAACCACACTGAGTAAAATAAAAGCTGCTATTAAGTCTGTGCACATTATATAGACAAGGAAACGTCTGGCTGAAGGGACTTTGGTAGAGATGGCCTTCCACCTGCAGGTTAAAACAGTGGTAGCTGTGTTTTAGAGTTGGAATTAAGTTACTTAATTGCAAATGACAGCAGAGGCCTTATGGGCAGTAGATTACTCTTAGATTTACTTACTCTTAGATTACTCTACTCTTAGTAGATTTGCTCTTTTCACTGGTGGCCAGTGATAGGATGAGGGGTAATGGCCATAAGCTGGAGCCCAGGAAGTTCCGTCTCCAGGTAAGGAGGAACTTCTTTACCGTTAGGGTAACAGATCAGTGGAACAGGCTGCCCAGGGAGGTTGTGGAGTCTCCTTCTCTGGAGGTCTTCAAAACCCGCCTGGATGCCACCCTGTGCCACATGCTCTAGGTGTGCCTGCTTGAGCAGGAAGGTTGGACTAGATGATCTGTAGAGGTCCCTTCCAACCTTGAATATTCTGTGATTCTGTGATTACAGTTGAAAAAGGCACGGAATTGGTGCACCCGCTTTAGTCCTGGGAAATATTTGAAGGCTTAGCTTCTCAGAGAGCTTTCACAAGCACGGAAGTGTCACTGTCCTAGCAGAGCTTCCCTGGCAGCTCTCTAATGTCTTGCTGTCACCACCGCATCCCCACAGCGCCCACTGCGGCCTCCTCCCCAGGTCTCCTCCTCCTGCATGGAAACCATCTTCCCTGCCCCACTCACACGCACTTACACCCCACACTCCCTCTCCAAAACATGTTCACTCCTTTCTTTCCAGATCCCCAGAGGATAACACGGAGGTGATCTTCCTGCCCTTGGTCTCCTCCGCGTCCCTGCTGAGACACACGGAGGAGGTCACAGCTGCAGAACAGAAATGAGCAAAGTACTTAGCAAACTGTTCRCTTAGAAGGCCTGTTGTTGTCACAGCTGCACATCCATCTACCCAATGACCTATTTAGGTAGCTCCATCCTCTTATTTTTGTTCATAGGAATATGCATACCAATGGCAAGGAACAAATGTAGATATATAAGCATTATGGTGTGTACCTCTCATGTGCCTCTGCATCACTGAACTCAAAATACAGATGCATGATAATATTTAATGCTTACACAGTGCTTGAGATCTCCATAGACCTGTAGAAACATGTCTAATTTATACATCCAAATTAATAGAAGAGGTAATCATACATAATAGTCAGGCTTTTCATCACTGAACTCAAGGAGGAATGAAGAAGCTATTTTGCTTGGATTCCAATTGCTGATACATACCTGAAAGTGCCACTTCTTGTTCTCAGCTCTTTGCAAAAACATGGCGAGTTTGCAGTTAAAGGAGTATTTCAGACATTTGCATAATGAAGTATCTTCACTTTTTAACTCCTTTGAAAATCAGGACCTTGACCCAAATCTCATTGGGAGATCTCGACTGGAGGTTTTCAATAGACTTGGGTGCTCAAAGAGCTGAACTATCTCATTTTAAAAATGTGTTTGAAAATCATCTCCCAGGGAGCAGTCTTGAAAGCTTGGTTCTGATAATGAAAATTCTCACAGACCTTTAGTGCAGCAGTTGAACACCCTTGCAACTATATAAACACACTATACTGTATAAACACACTAAACTATATAAACAATATAAATACATTTATTCATCCAAGCTTCCAGTATGAATTCGGCACCCAGCCATAGTTCTGTCTTACTTCCTCAGGTCTGGCTGCTATAGCACCAAAGTTAGGAAAATATCTGCCAGGCCCAGGTGGCTGAGCACTCAAGMTGGTTTTAGATGGGTGAAACATGAAAAGCAATGTAGGGAGCCATGAGATCRTGTCCCAAAAGTAACAGGTGTTGTCCATGTTTTTGCTCAAACAGACAAGGAATTTTGAACACTATTTTGTTACATGGTTGTGAAAGATGGGCTTTATTTTGCTGCAGTATAAGGTGAGGACTGAACCAGAAATCTACATTTGCACTGAGAGACCCTGGTAGTAAAATCTGAATTAATCTGTAAAATCTGTAAATCTGTATATATAATATGTAAATCTGCATATATACTGTAAAATTTGTATACAAATACAGTAAAATCTGTATTAAATATAAAATCATGGTTTTGACGGAGCTGGATGGTATCACCTCTAAGAGACTCCCAGCTGAATCCACTCATTTCAATGGGATTGTAAGATCTTTTAATAAAGGCAGCAGAATTAAGCCTTCAGGTTAAACACAAATATGATTAGAACATAGGTGCTGTGCAAAAAAAAAAATCTGTTCTTATTTGCAGTCTTGCAACTGATAATTTGTCCCCCAAGAATCACATAATACAAATCTACMATTCTACAGGATCTACAATTCAAACTTTCTAATGGTTCTCAAGATCTACATTGTAGAGCATTGGGAGAGTTTCTTCTCTCCATCCAGTTGTCACTGTTTGAAGCAGCTTTAATAGAGGGAATTAATTTTCACTGAAAGCAAGTTTTTCCCAACATTTCCTTGTTTCCAGTAAGAAAAGAACAAGAACAAAGACTACGAAACAAAATACAACTTGTCTAAAATCTCATAAAAGCTCTTACACAAGAATCTATCAAGCCTGGGAAAATATGTGTTCTTTTGTAAAAACATATTTTTCCTTGAAGTCACTGCTAGATTGCAAAAGTTCACATAACATATTGGAATGTGTATGTGTTTATGTAAGATGGACCTCCGTATTTCACTTTCTGATGTCAGTGTTGCCATAGCAACTATATTTTATTGATTAGTAGAATGTATATAAATTGTATCGGAGCTGCATTGCCTTACCTGTTCGTTTTTCTTTTCAAAAGCAGTTCCAATTTGTTATTCTCTGAGTAGAATTATTTTTCTGATAGGATAAAAAAAAACATTTCTTGAGTCCTTTTGGAAGAGTTTCTGTAATTACAAACAAGATCCAGCAAAGCTCGGTAAACATATGCTTATGAAGTTGTTATACACATTATATGCTGATACATGTATTTCCTTTGTCCTTTTGTGTTATTTTTTAACCCACTATGTTTTATTTGGTGAACAAATTGGAGAATGTCTCCATAGAGTTTTAGTTATTAGATATTATGCAGTGCTTTTCATCCAAAGATTTCAAATTCCTTTTAATAATGCTTCACATAATCTCTTTGAACTATGCTTATAGAATTTATTTTACAGATAGATAAGCTGAGATCCATAAAGTTTTAAACTTGTCCTAAAATCAGARTAAGTCTGAAAGTGTAGTGAGAACAGCTCCTGAAAGACAAAAGCTTCTAGTCTTATTCTATCTGTTATGGGTTTGTCAGGGTTGGCTTAATCACAGTCATATTCAAAGAATATTCTGTCCCCKTAGGTGCTGTACCCGTGTATGAGAAGTAGTGATCCTGACTTGGAAATCTTACATTTTAGTTCAAACCAAGGCAGAAGTAAATGTTAAAACTATTAGGGGAGAGGCCAGAAAGGGCAGGAAGGGTAACACTTGCAAATTCAAATAGTGCCAGTGCCTGATTACCTGTACAGCTTGAGTCCCAAATAGCTAGATTTATCAAATATCTTCTTACTCTTGGCTCTGTCCTTTTTCCCATTCATTTATTTATTTCTTGGTTCACATGTATCACTGCATCCAAGGGCAGGCAGGGTATGTGGCTTCCCAGATCAAATCAAGCAGGGTATTCAGCAAAAAAACAAAAGAAAAAAAAAAACTATGAAGACTGAGAAAAAGAAGGGGGAAGTGTACAAAAAATGGATGGGAAAGTAATGGACRTTCAGCCAAATGTTGATGTAAAAAATGTCTTTTTTTATAGAGAGCTGAAAGCATAGTGACCACTACAATCCTAATATTAACAATTTACAAATTATAACAGTGATAGTATTCGCATGTCATACCGAACGTAAATGATGGGAATGGGTTGTCAACACACATAGGAAAACAATTCTGAATAACTCTAGCACTTTCTTTAAATATAATAGTTCCCGACAATTAAATATTCCATTGCTTTTTATCTAAATATTTATCTTCAGTTAAATTACAAGAAGTCCACAGTCAGAGAAAACCCACGCTCTTCTGTCCTCTGTCTTCAAGATTAAATTATGTTCTACCTTGGAAAAAAAYGCTTGGTTTCTGGTTTTATTCTGTTTTATTTTTGTGGATAACTGCAAAAAAAGGGAAGGAAAAAAGGTCCTGCCATTGATGGCAAGCAGGGACAAAGACACTGTTACTGGATTGTGGTTTTCTAGGCTGTTTACTGTGCTAAGTCAGAGACCATAATGTGAAACCATGTTTTTAATCTTTGGGGTTAAAACATTCAACAACAGGGCCCTCTTAGCAACAAGGCTCCACCTAACACAAAGCCTCATTTTCTTGCGAGGATCCTGCAGTTTTACGTGCATTTTCTGGGCCTGTCTAGTAGAGACAACACTAATTTATTCCAGATGAAAGTTAAGCCCACTATAATTAGCAATACTATGGTATTTGTCATAAAAAAATCATGAAAAGATGGCATTTGTTAGGCAGTGTGTCTTGTGGGGAGCCCAGTCGATTTAATTCAAGCTTTTCGGTACTTGGGGTTAAACATATGATCCAGGCCATTTGACATAGCTGCTTATATTCCTTGTACAACCAAAGGCAGCTGCTTCCACAGACGCATGGAGGGAGCCCATTCCCTCTCTCAGTCCATCCACCCACCCAAGGATGAGTCAGTCTCCCTCATTAAAGTAACTGCCCCTTCCATGGGGAATACAGAGAACAATAGGAAATAAATGCTGGCACCTCCAACCAGTTGGGATCCATTTACTCATTTGGAGATGGATGTGACTTATCTTCCTTTTGCATAATAACCTAAGAATTAGAGCACTCACACAGGAGGCAGGAGGTCCTGTGCTCTATGCCCTCTGCATGGGTTGAGCTCACAGATTCCCCATTTAACTCAGAAGAGCTGAATTCTCGCCTTTGCAGGATGACCATCCGTAAGTCTCCGTGCTTTTGTTTCTCCTGCTTTTCTTTTCTCTCTTTCTGTGAAGAGTATAAATTCTGTCAGGACACGGCCTGTTTGTAGGTGAACGCTTGAGAAGTCGAGACTGTTATATTTGGCTGAGGTTTATAATGAAATATAAATACCAGTAACACTTGTGCAAGTTTCTCCCTTCACACCACAAAAAAAAAATGCTGAATAGCTTTGCCCTGGTAGGTGCATAATATGTTTTTAATTGGTATTTGTGGAATATGTGGCTTTTGCATAGCATTTATCTGTGATATGGTTGGTGAAATAGAGGATGATTCTCCAGCGATATTGAACCTGGTGTGTTAAATTAGAGATTTGCTTCTTGTTACTCCTCTGTGGACGTGATTATATTCTCATTTCTATTTGTCTCTTCTAAAGAGGCTGCACTGAGATCTAGATCTTGAGGACAACTAGGAAATACTGTGCTCCAGGATCTTTTATTGCAACTGACTGTTTTAGAAACTTTTCTTGGATCTAAGAAAGTACATAGCTCAGGGCATATGTAGGTTGTAGAGCTCCTACTCAGTGCAGCAACCYCTTACTGTCTTGTTCTCTCAGAGCTTCTAGAGAAGGAAGCAGTGGGAGGGATGAGGATGTGAGGACAACGTGGTGCATTACTCAGTGACCCAGCAACCCTGGTGACAAAGACAGTAGTGATATATTTCTCGAGTTAATCACTCTTTATCTGCCAAAAGTTGGGGCAGCTTGTAGCACAGTGATGAGCAGTAGTTGACCTTTACTTCCACTGTAGAGAACATTGTACAACTGAGCTTAACAAGTTGTTTTCTGAGCACTGGCATCARTGACGACTAGTTCCCTATGGATTTGGATTCTGAATCCCCTAACAGATTCCKGCTCCTACCATCCTGCTTCCAGAGYCCTTGCGTCTCTTATTCCACACTGCTCCCCAGATCTGTCTCATACCCTTAAATATTTGGCAGGGAAAGTGGTACSAGTGTTGTGGTGATCCAGTCACATACACTCTTCTGCCAATTCTGCTTCTGCATAATGAATCATCCTACAAATGCCTTTTTTCATACTGGAATACTACTTTGTATGGTTTTCTGTAATCATACTAACTCTTATAAAACTTACTGCCTCTGAAATCTGWATTTCCTTGCCAAATCTGAATGAAACAGGACAACAGATTCTGTAAGTATACTGGGGTGCAGGTGGGACATCCCAGCAAGACAGGTGAAATCTTACTTCCTTCTGAAGTCATAGCACAGATAAGTTGTAATGCAAGCAAAAATTACAGGCATTATGTGAAAATTAGCAGGTGAAGCACTATGATTTATTTTATGAAGTCAAGCAGAAAAGGAATGCATCTTTAGGTTTGCCTTAAAATCTATTAAATACTGTAGTGAAAAYGGTTTAATAACTCAACCTAAGGAAAATATTGAAGCCACAGTTCATCCTGTATGTATCTCAGCTCTGCAAGTGGATATTCCACAGTGGGTTTGGTCTGAACTGATCAGGTATGGTAAGTAAGTATACAGCTTATAGAAAGCTAAAGTTTAATCAGTACATTGAACCTATAAAATGTCAGGTAAAAGCTCTTATTAACTCTATGTACCTTTTTATTAAATAACAATTAATTGAGAATTTAATAGAGAAATAAACTGCCTTATAAAATTTGGAATGATATTCAAATGCACATAGAGTCAAGGAGAGCTTTAAAAGTCCAACAATGCTGTGTTGAGCCTTCTTTCTCCCTCTACATCCCCCACTGCTCAGTTATGAACAGCCCACATCTGATTTCATTCTTCAAATTATAAAGGAAAAGATTGACTATGAATGAGCAGGAGTTTTCCCATTGCTTTGGAAGTGGTCTTGAACTAGCCAGCAGCCATTCAGTTACCAGCAATTCAAGAAAGCCACCATTGACTATAGAGAGGTGAAAATCTTAAACTTCCCACTCTAAAGTTAGCTTAGAAATACGCTGCCATTCTGAAGGCTTTACCCTCAGTGTATTATGTATCTTGCCCACAACAGCTTTTTGAATTAGAGAGAACTGTGGAAGAATCCTGTGTCTTATTCCATGTACAGAGTTGTTTCAGGTCTCAGTTCACAGCAGTTTACATGGATTTCCCAGCAGGACTTGTGTCTGTGTACATTTGGGGAAGGAAGCTTCTAAAAGATTGGTCCAAAATGTTAATCTCTAGGAGAGCATCCTTTAGGATTTGCCCTAAAAAACTTAAAATGTCTGCATGAAAACAGTAATAAAAATGTACCCGTARTTATTATTTATCAAGTCGGACTTCTACTGTGTTTTCACAGTGTTGGCTATCATTGCAGAATCCATCTATGGCAGAAGAGGTCTCTTCAAGGAGTAAATGCACCATCTTGGGCGACCTGAGTAATACCCTTATCTTGCGAAGGCTGCCCTTAGCGAGCGCTCTTTAGAAAACAGCATAACCTGAAAGCCCTAAGGATTAATCTGAAAGCTCTTCAGTGCTCGTCTTCTAGACTGACAGCAAAATTACCCTTCTGAATAAAGGAGCATTGCGATACCATTCTTATTTCTTCAGAAAACTGATAGAAGTTAAATCATGCTTTTGAAAATATAACTTCTCTTGGGGTGAGTAGTGATAGGTGAGATTTTGCAGGGACAGAATATTCACCCATGAAGAAATATGTGTGACTGAGGAAATTCTCAGGAAAAGCACTGTATATCTTTTCACAGTCACAAAATACTTTGGGGAGAGAGTGTCTTGCAATCTGAAGTTCAAAGGAGGTTTTAAAAAGGAGGTTTTAAAAAGAACTAGAAAACACTTTAAAGAAAAATATCTTCAAATTAGGGGCATATTCAATAGAAGAGCCCARATTTAAATGCTTTTGATACCTCTTTCCCTTAGTTTTCTTGTCTTTATAAGGCAAGTTTCATAAAAGACTATTTCCAAATTTGATTGTAAATGTACAATTTCCTATCTGAATTTACCATCTTTAGGAGTCAGTAAAACAGAGGAAGTGTTCCTGTGGTCTCAGTGTAGTGTGCTCTAATKGTAAATGAATTATTTACTCTTAATACTTAATTTTAGTAAAAATACCCAAAATGGACAAAGGAAGAGATAAGTGTAATACATTGTAGAGTGAGCCTCTAAAAGCCTTTGTAGCCAAAGCATCTGCCTTTTAGAAGAAGATTCTGAACATAGTTTGGATGTACTATGTGTTAATTAAGGACCATCATCCATATTAACAATTCCTTGAGATTCTTTTGTGGTACTGTCCTTCCTTATTTTTGCATCTTTTGAAAGCCATATTTGCCTTGGCGGCTTGGTATCATTATGGTAAAAAACAGCTGGTTCTACTGATCTCGCTATTTACTATTGTCCTCACAGACCTTATCCTTTTGACCCTTTGGTAGGGTCTTAACTCCTACTGCAGATGCTCATGCACTGATCCCTTCTAAATGATGGAGAGTTTTAGTCTTCTCATTTCAAAGCATCATAAAGTCTTGGAGACTTCTGAGACTGGCTGCTTGATGTAATTAAAAATGAGTGGAGCAGAACATTTTTACTTGAGCCCCCAGACCTGTAAATAACAGCTTTTCCTAGGGAGACCTCCTTCCACAATTCTTTTTGCATTTACTTTTCTCCCTTTGCTGACCAAAATGTCAACATATTATCATCACCTATATGGTAAATTASTAACTACTTTTAGTACAGTGCAACAGGCCTTACCATCAAAAATGGAAAACAACACAACTAAAAGCTAAAATTTATCTCTTTTGGGTTTGAGGGAGAGAAAAATCTAGTTGGAGTCTGTTCTTTGCACATAGGGTGAACTACCAAGAGACTCTGTAAACTGAGGCATAAAACTGGGTCAAGAGATATTAAGTAAGGAAGCAGATATGTTGCTGTTTAGTACAGTCATRTAGTGGTCAAGAATTTGCTTTATTAGCATATGTGAAATGAAATGAAAAAAGTACGTTTTTATGAAATGAAAATGGACTGAAATTAAATGAAATGCCTGTTGCATTGCTTCAAAGCCTGCCTGCTTTGGAAGAGAGAAAATGTCATCTTTTCTATGCGCTGTTATCTAGGACTAGGAGATCACACTGGACAAACTTTTAAGTGAAAGGAAATAGAAAAAAAAGAAGGGGGTGAGGAGGTGTACAATTTCTGTGTTGTTGTTTTAAAARGTGTTTTAAAAGGGTGCTGGTTCTGCTCAGGCTTATATTCAATTTGAAGAAAAACTATGGTGTAGTATAGTACAGTATAGTATGTATTGTGTGTCATGCTTGCTTTGAAGAAAAACTGTAGCATGACAATGGAATTAAAAACAATGCTTTTCTACTGCTTGTATAGGCTGAGCATTGCAGAGACATCATCTAAGTATAGGCACATCATCTAAGTATAGGTAGTATACCGAGAGATTTAGTTCTTCAAATCTTAATCATTATGAGCACATATATAAATGTGTATTTGATAGAATATTTTTTCTATGCAGAAGCAGAGAAAAATCAGTCATCGTTATCCACGAACCATTCATAAGACTTTGTACACAAAAGTTTAGGGCTAAATTATGGTATTTTCATTCATGTTAAATAGCAGCTCATCCTTCATGTTGCATTATCAATAGTGAGAATGCCTAGTGTACACAGTACAATGTTATTATGGAGAGGTCTTTGTGAGGATTTTAATTKGAGGTTTTCTTTAGTTAAAAGAATATACTTCTGACTCATCTGATGTGCTTTTTCKTCTGAATGCCAGATACAGTATAACGGTGGGTTATTTAGAAGGGTGATATTTGCCTGACACAAGTATTGTTCTTTCAGCAGTAGGCCGAGAGTCACGACAATGCGTGACATTGCTGTGACGTAGATACTCAATAGTTAGTCACCGTAGTTGCGTGGTTTCCCCTCCAGCAGGAAACTGTTTAATATAAACAATGTTATTTGAGAAATTGGCAGTTTTTGTGTTTCATCTACAAGTGTATTATTAGCCTTTCATTCACCAGCCTTCAGAAACTCACAGTTGTGCAAACCTGTCATCSTAGGAAGCCTGTGGTCGTTGTGGAGGGCTGCTCTCTAGCATGAATCAGAAGAGGTGAGGGTTAACCAGTCTGGAGGCTGCAGTGATTTTACCCCCCAGTAATCCTAGCCACTTGTCAAAAGCAGCATTGTAAAAATGCCCCCAGTTCTGCGAGAAGGAATGTAAATGATGTTAAGATGCCAACGCTGGAGGAATGTAAGGTAACATTTGCCGAAAACAGAGAAATTCACTGAGTTTTCTGCTGAATCGCCCCAGATGTGGCAGTGCAGAGGCAGTTAAACACCAGGACTGGAAAAGTAAGCAGTGCATTCCAGCAGCAGCAACTGAGGCCAATTCAGTTAAAATCTGCCTCTGAAAACAGAGCGGGAGCTGTATGACAAAAACAACTGCTTTGGTGTGGAGTAGTAAATTTGTCACCTAGCTGGTCCGAGACCAAAGCAACCTGTTTGGTCAGGTGTATGTAAGAATTTATTTTTGGAGTTGTTCTGAATCCCAGATTCCTCTAAGGAAGAGTAAATATTAGTCCTGCAGGTTAGAGCAGAGAATGGATTAGATGAACTTTCAGTGTCCACTTTGGCTTCATTTTCTACGGGTAATTTTAAATTCCAGTATGATGTCTTTTCAAGAAGTAAACAAACCCAGTCATCTTAAACTGGTCATTTTGCCAGACAGAGCTACAGTGATTATCAGCCCAAAGAATGCAAGTTAAAGGGAAGTATTATCTAGTTCTTACCRGTTGTGTGTTGTGCAAGATCCATTCAAGGAACTGCGACTGCAGCAGTTCAGCAGTTCAACTTTCTTCTTAACTCAGTGACTGGAGCAAAGGGAGGAATGAATGTGGACAGAGACCAACTGAACTATCMTCATGGGTGGGACAGATGTAGAAATAAAGCCAAAAAAGTAGCAGTTGAGAAGTCAAGAAGATAAAGTGCATTTATGGAAATAAAATAGACMAAGCCCAACAGTAAGGAATCCTCTATTATATTGAAAATTCAGGAGAGTTTTTTTTTTCCCAAATCTGTTTCTTATGTCAGTAACAGTGTGCACACTGTATGGTATAATCCAGGAAAGTAAACAAGCAGATAAACTTTAGACCTGCTTAGGGACACTGATTTCAATGACATTTACGGATCTGTTGAAAATCCTGATCAGGAAACAATCTTATTCAAGACAGCGCTTAAACTCTGTGACTGCCCTCCCTTAAAGCAGAAGCTTAAATTCATCTTTTCTGCTTCAGAAAAAGACTTAAATGTATCCCTCAATTGGGTCTTAGGTTACAGGAACACACTGCTATAAAAATATAACATCAGTGGAATTTTCCAAGCTCAGAAGATAATTTAGTGCCCACATACTTATTTATCTGATTCATGGCTTCATGGCTCTGTCTAAGCCAGAACTGCCAAATAAAATTTTCTTTAATGTTACTTGTGTACAGTTCTTCCTTAGGTATTTGGAACATTGTATAATATATATGTTAAGTGAAAGTTTCATTTTAGAAATAATCAGTGATATTTATATTTTAGAAGTGCAACAGTTTTTTCACAGTATCGGTTTCTAAACAAAAACACTRTCTGCTCCACAAAATCAAGAACTCAAGTACTTGCAAAAGCTATGTAGTTGTATATCATACAGAGGGGATATTTTTCATAGTATCATTGTAAATGTACTTTTTTTCTACTCCAATAGTTTAGCAGTTTCATTTAATGAATATCTCCCAGGAAACTAATTATAAAAAAAAAAAAAAAAAAAAAAAAAGTGAATTTGCCCTCAGGTTTCACATGGGTGAGTGTGTTACTGACACCTAGGTTGAGACATTTAATTGAAATAACATTTGCATAAATTCCATTTAGTGAGGATACATTTGGCTGATGCCAGTGAATGATAGGGCACTTAATCGCACAATAAATAGCAATGCAGTTCTAAGGATTGACTGTTTAATGCAGACATTGTCAGAAGAATTAAATATGTCAAAATGTCCTTTTGTTCTTTCTTTTTACTTAAGATAATAAACCATCACATTCTAAATCTCCTCAGAGTCTTTAATAAAGAAAGATTTCTTCTCTTAATTTGGACAGCTGTGTAATTGGGGTGTTAGATAATCCTCAAGGGTATAATCAAAATGATCTTACTAGCAATTTTCTATTTTCCCTGCTCAGTTAGAGCAGAAGGAACAGTTTTAGGCATTTGTAGTCTGTGATATTGCCCTAAAAATCAAACATTGATCATTATAATATAATTTGGAACCAAAGATCTTCAGGTCCCTTGTAAATAGATCTAATTAATTAAGATTCAGAACATCTGTTGTGGTAGATATGTTTATAACCCTTTTAATGGAGGAAAATCTGATGCACAGGGATAATTTAGCTATTTGCCTCAATCAAATCATATACCAGCGGCAGAATCTGGGGGAAAAAAATCAATAGGTCTCGCTTTTAATGTTGACTATTCGCTACACAAAATCCAATAAGCAAATAAAAGCCTAAATCTAGAGGCTAGTTATAAAAGATCACGAGATCTGTGCGCCAGAAATAGGAGTGACCGTCACTGTGGACCTAGTGACTGTGTGGCGAGGACCCAGAAGGAAGAACATGTCCAGGAAGGCGGACATGGGATATCATAGATATCACCATGCACTGGGATATCACCATGTACTCATGTCCCCTCACAAGAAGTCATGATAATTGGTGTCACAGCCCCATTCCTGCTGCCGGGGAATCCAAGGAAGGCCTGGGAATCCAGGCATGCCGGGGAATCCAGGCTCTGCTGCCATCTCTCCATCACACAATCAGCAGAGGTTGGCTGGGACCAGTGACTGTTTTCTTTCTGGTTCCAGATACTTCTGCTGCTGAAGTCAGTGAGATGGAAGAAGACTTGTGTCCTAGAAAACTGGCAGGAAAAGAGGGTAATGATCTTACCACCTTTACRGTCTCAATGTTCAGTCATATGCTGTATTCACCACAAAACAGTATACCCGCCAACTGATTGCCTGTTTTTATTCCAAAAAGAGGCAGTAGCAGGACAAGAGTCTGACCTAAAAACATATGTTAAGGTATCTTTCCTAAGCAGGAGCGACTTCCACGGTCTCTCCTGTTGATAGCCAGTGCAGTTATGCTGAATCTCTAATTTTACTGTTAGGTAAATGATAAAGTTCCCGTGGTAACACTCTGCAAAGGAGCAACTTAGCTTAGAAATGGTACCCACAGTTAAGTAGATGTGCGGTTTCCTAGGACTGACCAGCCCATGCTTACTGAAAGCATTTCTCCTGCAAACAGAGTATATGCTAATTCCTCTMTGCACCCTCAGCTTGCACTGTATAATAGCATTAATGACCTTGACAGAAASCTTTTCCTGGGGATTAATAACCATTTGAAGTTTAATGACCTGAGGCTATGCCTTAGGCCATCAGCTCCTCCAAGCTGCTCATTAAATCCTTAGGATACAAAGTCTGCTTCAATCATTCCTGATTAAGTATTTGCTCAGTGTCACCTAATCACAATAGTCTTCTGAGGTATTTCCTTTTCAGAGGCCCCAGTGTTGGAAATTTTCCTGCCCTTAAKTCTTATGGGAAAATAACTCATCATTGTTTTTTTTCAGGTGAYTGTGTCCTAAAGTCAAAGCATTTACTCAGACTGTCACTGGGTTTCTGCTGTGATGAACATTCACATCACACATTCTGCTGTGATGAACATTAAAAATAGCTAAGACAGACAGCTAAATTGATAAATTGTTCATGGAAATATGAACTATTTGTTTGGACTGCTGACAATCTCATAATATAAATTAAGAGCCATCCTAACATTGGCAGTTTGGCCAGAAGTAATTTATTTGAGAGGTGATGTATGGCAGGTTACTACTTYGTAGCAGACAGTGCCTTCCTACCAACTGTGAAGGATACCTTAAATTCAGATCTGTGTGGAAGGAGCACTGTGTAACAGAGAGTATATCTGCTTGTTGGAGGAGAAATACCATTACTAGGCCAGTTTGCTACTGCTGAAGTTGTGTTAGTCAAAGCTGGTGCACTGTCCAATATTCTGATATATATTTGTGAAGAGTCAGCTTGCTATTTGTAGGAGAGCCAACACTAAGTTTTTCATTTAAAGCATCTTTTTTTCCCAAATCCAGTTGGATCTTTAGTCAAATCTGCTGCTGGGGAGTTGCATCCTGCTCCTTGTTTATTTGTGTAATAGCAGTGCACAGCCTGCCAAGTWCGTATGACACAAACAAACTGCTATTAAAAGTTACTTCCCCAAAGTTTCTAAACTGAAGGAGGTGAAAAGCACAGGGAAGAAGGCAATCAATAGCTGCTGCAGGAGACCAATGCAGTGAGCAAGGTGCATAGCTGTGTGTCCACAGTCAGTTTTATTGTCTGCACATCAATTGTAGGAATCCTCTGGTGAGGCTTTGCCAAGGTGGTGCTCTCACTTAGCCACTGTGTTTTGTACTGAGTGACCCATTGACTTGATTGACARTGCCAGGAGCACTGGTCTTAAGGCACCAGGAAAGGGGAGATGCTTGGCTTTCTGAAAGGTTTGGGAAGACCAGCCTTCTCCTTCACATTAATTTAGAACTAAACGTGCTGGCCTTAAGCTCTGAGTGCATTTTTAGCTGAAGAAGAGCATTTTTCTGATAGGTTCTAAAAATCAAAACTGCTCTAAGTTGTTCTTAAGATTAAAATACTAAAAACCTGCCTACAGAGAATGTATACTATCAGCTGTAGGGGCAGTCTCCATAAAGACAGCTTAAATTGCTAMGTGGGACAGAGGTATAACCTAAGGAAACCAGCTGATAAAGTTTGAGTGGGCAAATTGATGAATAGGATACAGATGAGGTGCAGAACTCCAGCACTTACTTCCTTGCTTATGTTTGAGATTAGTGGATTCTGAGGTCAAGTAATACTAACTCAATGACATACTTTGTGTAGGAAAGATATACTGCTTGTGATAAACACTGATCACCTACAGAGGAATGTTCCTACATAAATCTCAAATCCCTTTACAAACACGGGTTCGGGTAGTTTATGCCATCACTGCAAATGGAGAAAAGCAGGTGCAAAGAGATGAAATTAATAACCCTATAACACAGTACGTTAACAGATGTCTTAAAGAAGATTCCACTTCATCTCACTGGAAATGTCTCTTGCTTTATATGCCTCCTCCTCCTAAATTCACTGTATTGTCTCTAAAGAACAATGGGCACAATGTATTTGACTTCCTTCTGACCTTTACTGTAAGGTAAGATTAATATCTTCATGGAAGTGCCTCCTTCTCTCCCATGGACTTAAGCAGTATCTGGGGTGAATGCAGTTGCTTGGAGGTGTGGTGATTCTCATTCTCTCTGTCCAGAAATCTGTATGTATCTGTATGTAAATATATAGTTTTCATGGATGACAAAATGGGTGCTCTGCATGCAATACAGTTTAAAAAGATATTTAGCACATGTTTAACACTAAACTTCTCATATGATTCCTGTCAAAGTCTATTTTAAAATCAACCCCTCTGCTGTGATCCCTGACTTTCTGTGGAACAACTGGATCTGCTCCTGACAGAGGATCAGCCTTTACTCTGATTTCACCCACTGGTTTCAAACAAGTTTACAGCATCGTTCTCACAGATTTTAGGTGTAGGAATACACTTCTCTTTGGAATTTCCTTTTTAAGGTCTATTGAGAATTCAAATGAGAGCCAGATGAGTTTTTTCCTCTTCATTTAGAAGAAGAATGCAAAACATCATGAGAAACTTTAAAACTCCAGCACTCCCTGAAAGTATTCACCATAACAACATCTTGCTGAAGCAGTTTTTTCCAAGGGATTACAGCTTGCAGGTGATGGGCACTCGGTATGTTTTTCTGCCCCTGATTAGAAAAGGCCAGATCAGTAAACAATGCATGAAGGAAGTGCTTTGAAATGCATTAAACAAATAGTAGCTTTGTAAACTAGATTTTGAGGCTCCTTTTAGTGATTTGCTTTAATTTGGAGTTCAAGAAAGATTAATGGAAATCCCAGTTCTGTTCCACAAATCAGAGTCTGCCAGTGGAGCACCACAGCAGCAGTTTCCATCTTTTGGCAATGTCACCTTCTCTCCACATTCTCTAGCATGGGTAAATCAGTGGAGTTGGCACTAGTTTGTTTGAGTTAATATATCTCCTTAAAGATAGAGACCTCCAAAAATTAAAGAACAGTAATTTTCCATTCCCCAGTGTGACTGCTTAGTAGTAAATGCCACAGACAGTAGTTCAGGGTCCTGGATTTCTTACTACCACTGCAGAGTGTAGAAGTATCATAAAAGAGATACCAAATTTCTAAATCAAAATACCTTTATTGTGTGTTCAGTTTTAACCAGTGGTTTCAAAGCAGCATGTGGGCTCTTAAAATGTTTATTTTAAATCTTTTGATTCCATTTTGTTGAGATTTTGTTGTCAGATTTAGGTTTCTCCTTTTGAAAATGCAGCCAGCAGTTTTTACAGTAAAATCTGCAGAAGAGGCCGTCTTTTGTAGGCAACTGCTTTCTGCTTCTGTTTCTGTCTGGAGAACAATTTATCTCATCATACTTCTGGCATATCTGATGCTGGCCCCTGCCAAAATCTGAAAGTGAAATAAGCCATCAAAAAAATCCGAATCTTAAAAGTTCAATCCCAGGTCAAGTCTAGAAAAAGGCTTGGAAAACGAAGTACCGCTTCTTTTCCTTCCCAGCTTCTACAACGAGTTTTCTGTGTTTGCATTTATCTTGGTATCCCACTAATGTAGCACTGGGCAGACAGAAAGCAGCCCCTGTCCTCAGCACATGGGTTGTCCTGGCTTTGAGGGACCATGGACTCTGAAGGCCACGGACTCTGAAGGCCATGGATTCTGCTCCATGCGGAGCACACACGGACGTGGGGATGGGCGCTTGGCCCATCCTGGAGGCAGCGCTGAATCCAACAGGGTTCCTTCCAGCTGGCACAGGCCACCACAGCCCTGCGCATCCAAGGAGCGCTCACACCTCGTGCTGAAGAACATATCCTCACACGTCCTTCAGGGGCAGGGCAGCATTTGTTGCTTGGCAATTTATTTTCCCAGAAACTAAATGGAAATATTTTGCCCAACAAATTGAACTTCAATCCCCAAGGTTTTGAAGAGGAGCCATCTCTCATCTCTTGTTTAAACAGAGCATTTAATGCTCTCCAGAATTACAGTGCCAGGCACGTTGCCTTGCATCTCCCTAATCCACTGTAAATTTACTTCTAACAGCTACTGCCAAAATACAGTATGGCACTCGCACAGCACATGCTTCTTCAGCGGCGAGCACAAAGCAGCTTCTGTTTGGAAGGAGCATGTTGCAAGCCCTTGAGCAGCACACTGTGAGTGCTGAAGATTATGAAACATATTCTGAAAGTGAACGAGCCATAAACACTTCATTTTTCAGAAATAGTTGCATTACTCCTGCCATTCTGCTTGGCAAATGATGTACGCAAGTCTGAGTGCCTCCACGTAGAGCGTGCTGACCGAGCACCAAGTGCTGCAAGGCTGATGTGCTACCAGCACGGCAGAGTTCRGAGAAAAAGTTCTAAGTTTGCACTTCAACATTCATTTCATTTATATATAAAAATCTTTATTTATTCATTTTTAGTGCACTGAAGTCTCCCTTGGACTAAACTGAACTCGGACTGCAGAATGGAGTTTTATTTGTTGATCTTTTGGTGAACATTCTCTGAATGAGCTGGAATCGGGTCATGGTTTGGGGTTGTAGCTACGTAATTCCACGTAGAAAATACATGTTCAAAGAAGGACAAATGTGTGTGTGTGTGACTATGGCCAGACACTCCTGTGGCCATAAAGAAAAGGAGGAATCCACAGTGGATTCAATCAAATGCTTAAAAGCACCAAAAAATGTCCAATCCTGTAACCAGGCCACCTAACTATTGAAGTCACAGAGGAGAGGAGACCACCTCATGCAAGATGTCCATGTGGTCCTGGGGTGCTTGGAGCCCTTGAACATAGTGGGCCTTGCAAACTTCCTTCCTAAGGGCAGTTTTCCTCAATTTGAATTGAAGCATAAGGATGTTAACAWCATGTCTCATTCCCCACCAGAAGTCTGTGTGAGCAGGGTCTATATCTACCTGTCAGGTGAACAAACCCTCTCTTGCTGTATCTATCTAGGCCAGCATAAAGTTGGAGCAGGCAGATGGTGCTATCYAGGAGCCAGCATAGAGGGACTCACTGAGTCAGGTGGCAACTGAAGCTCTCCAATGGATTTCCCATCAACTGCTGGAGGATTAAGAAATATCTGAAATTCTGCCATCAAGTTAGAAAGTGCCAAGTTCTGCATTTCACTGCTGTGTGCAGAACCAGCCATTCTGTATCACCTCGTGTTGTTCTGCCAGAGACACACACATGACGACAGGGTTTGTACTTGGTTAGCTTTGGTGTCTCCTGCCATCTGCTCCACGGAGCCTGTTTCCTGACACGCCAGGGAGAAGACACTCATAGACCTCCAGCCTTCCTGGCACAGTACATGCTGCAGAGCTGAAGGGCTGGCTCCAGCTTTACAGAGTGATAACTGCACACATCTAACTTACCTCAGCGCTTTCATGCTATTTGATAAAAGAGCAATTTATATCTTTCCTGCTTGTAGCTAAAAATAACTGTAAAAAAAGTGTATAGTTTTGTAGTCCTGGGTGGTGTGCTAATTAGTGCTTTGCTAATTCTACTTTATTGCTGGCAATGATTGCTCTCAAGTAATTACAGGGTTCCTACGAGTCTGGCTTCCATTTGCTCTGTGGTGTAACATGGATAAGGAAATGAGAAGTGTCAATACTACAGATACCCAGTGTTAGTTCTGCTACAGCAGAATAGGGTWTTACAGGGAACAATTACTTTGTAATATGCTTTAGTAGCTGGAAGTGAAGCTAGGTGAGCTGCAGAATGAAAAACCTGTATTTTCAGTACATTAAGAATCTGTTTTCGAAGGAGCATATTAACCCCCCACTGCCATCTCTAAAAAAATGTATGGAAAGGAAACTAGAGAACTCAGCCAAAATGCTAAAAATAATAACTATACCAAGATAGTCAAATATTTTCTGTTCCTTTTTCCTTCCAATATGAATGAATAAATGTTTATGTACAGTCTGTACATGTTTATGACATGTAGGAGTCATTTCAGTGTGATTTCTTTATGTTCCTGTGTATGGGATACAGCTTTCATTGCAAAGTGAACTGACCAAAAGGAAACTATGATTTTTGTGAAGAAAAATTATAGATGCATTTTAGTTTGGATATCGAAGCCGTTTCAGTTGAGTAGTTCTGCTCTGTGATCATCTTAAGTATTCTGAGATGCATGAGTTCCAAAGCGTGCAGAATGCCCAACTCTTGCAATACTAATCTCTTATTTCTGAAGCCAGCTGGTGTTAGAATGGCAGGATCAGATGAATTAAAATCAGAGGTGTGTGGTGTTTGAGGACACAAGTGAGAATTAAATACTTTGAAGTGTCTTTGAAGATCTGCACCCTACCAGTTAGAAAATTTAAATATCCTTAATATTTTGGTCTTTGAATTCACCATTTTGATGTTAATTGTAGCTATTTCATAAAATTAAACAAAGCATCCATCATAGAATGGATGATGAAATCTGTCCAGCTTTCTGAACAGTAGCTTTRCTGCTACTGTAAAACAGGACCCTTAGTTTGACTTTTCCACATTTACTGCTGTTTATAGTCTTGAGAAAAGCTTTTGTTTGGCACCTTCTTTACAAAGAGTGTCCTTGTGAAGACAGTGAGGAAGGATTTTTTTTTCTTTTTTTAGCACGCAAATAACTGCTTCCTTTAATCTTTTTGTTATTCTTCATGATTCTGCTAAGATCAGTGCATAGTCAAGTTGTTAAGAGCTCTGGATGAGAGCACAGTGAATAACACACTACTGTGRCTCCACTGTTACAGCATTATACAATCCAAACAAGTTACAATTAGTTGGTGATAACATTTTACATGAACACTTGCTATTTCTCTAATCACATGAAATAAAAAGCCAAAAAATGTAGTCGAATCTTCAAAAATAAATAAATTATACTTCCTATTTACTGATTTTTCATTTCTCATAGTAGTGATAAGAAGACACCCTGGAAGCTGTCATTAGTAATATTCATGTAATAAATAGCAGCTGAAACACGTGTTAAGCAGATATGGTTGTTTGATGTTTAATCTCTTCAATTTTTTTAAAGTGGATATTCACTAATTATATTAACTGACATTTTATAAATTATTCTTCACTACCAGTCTTGAGGCATGATGAAATGTTAATCATGCTGATATACTTTAATGATAATGATTCATGAAATCAGAGAAGAAAAGTCAAGAGGCTCTGCTGCTGCTGCTGCTGCTGCTCTTRGACTGTGTGCAGATCACAGCTTCTTCGAGAGTTTATGAGTTACCAGCACTCTGCTGTTTGGAGCTTGTGCTTGGTGGGTTGCTCTTTTCAGAAGAAATCTGCAGAACTTCTTTTCAAATAGGCTTTTTAAAGAAAACAGCTAATAAGGATAAAGGATACAGTGGGATTTAAAGACAGATCTGYCTGTGGTGTTGATAAGCTGATGGCAGGTAATACTAGTTCCACCACCTGGGCACTCAGCCATTTGCACTGCAGTCACTATGTACAAGCCAAGGTTTGGGACCAACTGTCTTGAGTGTTTCATTTCTTCCTTAACTGCTGCATCTTTTCATGGTCCTTGCACTAGAAATTACTCATCTCACTCAGAACTCCAAATTGCTTTAATTTTAATTTTTATAAACAAGAACTGAAAGGTCTTTTTTATTAATACATCAAAGTATTACCTCCAAAGGAAGGTAGTATTATATTAATGTTCAGTGTTAAATATAAATTCACAGCATGAAGACCACCTCRGATTGGTAAGTAGAGCTTCTCTGATGTATATCTGATTACCCATGTATAATTTGAGAATCTACAGCATGTGAAGGGTATAATCACACAATAATAAATATGGTGATAAGGAATTATGTTCTGTACTACTTATCTGTGTAATTCAGGGAGAAAGTTTGCTATTATGACAGCTATCTTTTTGGGGGTGGTTTATGTTTTCACTCAAATTATAACATATTTTCCAGCATTCCTTAGTGCTTTTCCTCTTAGGAGCATCAATTATTGTTTGACCAATTAACTTCAGTACCTCACACACGCAAACCATATTGGGTATGATGGAAGAATCCCAGGTTTGGTGTTGAGGTTGCCTTGGCCACCAGTTTAGGATACTGTGCTGGAAAGCCCTGGCATCCAGAGACAGGAATCTCTATCTGTAATTGTAGTTCTGAGCATCTGTGGTAACTGAAACTAATGCTCTGACCAGCATTACACCCTCTCGAGAGCCCTCTGAATGCCAGGCCTCTCCAGAGACCTTGGGAGGCTTTTASGCAGCTTGGAAGCTGCCTGCAAATCTCCTCTGACCTTGCAGGAAATTACACCTTTCAGACCTTTGCRAGGACAAAGGGTAGCTGAAAGCTGYATGCAAGGCAGGGGCCATCTGTTGCATCCGAATTAAAACCTAGTCTCAAGGGCTTAGTACCATAGCAAACACCTCATGCAGTTCATGTGGACTGAAGRAACAGGAATCCACCAATTTAGTGCTAGTGTATCTGAAATATTAGTCATCTAATCCGAGTCAGTCCTAGTCCAGCAACAAGGATGATAACGCTACTAGTTCAAAGTGTGGAGCTATGCCTACATACTGAAAGTAGTAATAGTTGGATTTAATATATATGTGCTTCCTATTATCTAGCCTTCTCCTTGACATTATGCTCACCCTTGCTGTGGCTTTCTGGCTCCCAAAATCAATGGTCCTAGCCTTCCTCAGGAAGGAAAAGGCTGTAGAGAAGCTTTCAGCAAGTCTTCATATGAAGTTCTGCTTCAGGAAAAGGACAAGGTTGCCAGTGGCAATTTCTTCCTCCTCACTGTTGGGCCAGCTTGGGGTTGTTTTTATACTTTTCCTAATATAGTCAACTTATTTCCTTTTTCACTTTTCAAAAATAATGGTGCAATGGAAGACATATAACATGCATCTACATGGGTACATATAGATACAATGTTCTGCTGATTCATTATTAATGTTTAATAGTTATAGAAGTATCATTGGTATGCTCTAAGAACTGCTTTACAGCACATCTGGGTAGCAAGTGAGCATATGTTTGAAGGGGTTCTTTACATCAACTTAACATAAAATTTCCCTTTTAAGTATAAGTTCAACAGTTATTTTGGTCTTCAGGTCACTCTGACCGCTCTGCATAGATGTTTAGAAGTTTAGCCTATATCTCTTAGTTTAGGAAGCCAAAGGCAGAAACTCATAAAATGAGAGGCTATTTTCAAAATTTGGCTTGTAGTAACTTTATGAGTCACAAGAAATTSGGAGTAGTTCCCAAGAGATGTGACTGATACCCCTTCTTTATCTACTTGATAATATTCCTCCCACATTAAAAATACAGTATAATTTATACTAGAGTCTTTAAAGACTCACAATTTCCATGCCTTTTTCCAAGCACATTTTTCATGGGACATATAGCACTCATGCAGAATTTGTAGTACTTGTTCACAATTTCATATCTGTATCCTGTTGTTTCTCAAGCCAACAGCGTTGGGTGGCTGTTTGAGTGGCAGGCCAAGTAGATGGGATGTGCAGAGCAATACTAGTGAATGAGTGGATGTTACTCTGGTCTCTAAATCTGTGCTGAACCAATGCTCATGGATGCTGTCAGAAGTCAAGTAAAGGAATATAAATCCTACTTAGAAGGGTGGCGAAGGGACCTGAGCTTTTAATCACTTCTGGCAATTAGCAATACTAGTCTACTTTCCCTTAGACCAGAAGGAGGAGGGCCTGGTGTCCTTGTCAACTCCCTATATATATATTTTTATATATATATATTATTTGGATTTTATCTATCTCATAAATCCCCTTTGTAGTTTCGGCTGGATAAAGTGTTCTTCTTGTTTCTTGTCATAAACTGCTGCAGCCTTCTTTTATGCAGCTGCCACATTTCATCCTAATGCAGCTGCATTTCACCTAGGGATGAAGTGATCCCTATATATAACTTTCGCATCAGTTTTTATAACCGTTTAAAGTGCCTCGAGATGAGATGTGGGATGTAAGCTATTGTTTTATTAGTGTCATCACAAAGTGCTGCATTGTACAAATCAATTGTGAGCTAAGAAGAAAAGCGCTTTTGAAGTGATGCTTGAAGATAGGGAGAGATTTTTGCGGGGTTAGAAGGGATTTTAAGTCCTGGTTTAGAAATGTAAAAGGAAGATGAAAAAAATTTAAAAAAAGAAAAAAAAAAAAAAGGAAGGAGAAATGTAGTGTTGGGTAAGAATACATAAACTGAGTGGACCTATGGGAGAATGGGTCACAAAAATGTTAGAGAAATGAAGGACATAGAGTTAGTTTTAAGTGACTTCAGGGTGGAAGATGCAGAAAGGTAAGGAGARTGTGAAATCATCAGTAAATACAGACGATCACGATGATAACCAGCTATTGGAGACATGGGGAAAGACTGAAGACCTGAATCTCTTGTTTACATCATGTAGCTGAACCACATAAAGAGAATCTGACTTTTCACCATCTATTTTCTCTATTATAAATTGTTGCTGCATTATTTATGTTGTGTGTTTATGTCTTAAGACTTTCAAATATTACAAGAACTTACTGTCCCATTACATTCCCACAGTGCTTAGGTACCTTATTGTGCTGAGCATCTCAGCACAGCAAATCTGCTTAGAAATCCACCTCATGGGAGTACTCTCTAGGGAACTGATTTAAGGCAAAAGACTCTTTAAAGGCACTGATGTCTTCCTGGAAGGGAGRGTAATTATACCCAGTTGGGACTCCCTCAGGTTATTTCTCATTTGTGAGCTCTTTGTGTAGGCCTGTGTCCCTGCTGCCTTGTTCCTCTTCCTGCTTTAATAGCCCCTGCAAGTCACCTTTTAGCTTAAAGAGTTGTATAGCTCATTATACAAGTGTCTGTCCTACATCCTTGTGCTATTTGTGTGCCTTCCTTCACCTTAGCATGAGTGAAACCACTGTGCTATGTTCCTTGTGCTGACTGCAGCTAGATATAAGAGAAGCTAATATAGACACAGGATTTCCAGATCCCTAGGGGTTCAGTCCTCGTGAACCTGCCATAAATCACAGACCTAGCAATTTTACCAGTATCCCATTAATTTAGGAAAGGAATTGAGCATAATCCTTGCTGATGAGTAGAAGTGTCCCAGCTTGACTGTTCGGAAGCTRCAAGAAAGAATTGTCCTAGTGGGTCAAAATAAGTCTTCTGTATAGTCCCAGATTGTGCCTGAGTACTGGACATGTCAGTTGCTCAAGAGGAAAAGCTGTAGAAAGATTTGTTAAATCRGAAGAAAAATATATCTCTTAGCACTGTTACTGGTTTGGTTTCTATTCTTCTACTCTGGACAATGCTGCATCCCTTTCCAAATCTGTGGAGTTAGCACTCAGTAGTCAGATAAAACTCCAAGTCAGGTTTAAACCCACTCATCTTCTTATCCTGTTGTCCTTTGACAATGAATTTTATAGAATGTGTAAAAGGCATATTTTTTCTTTATCAGTTCAGAGCGCTTTTTTTCTTTTTCATTCCACCTTTTTCATTAATMTCACTATTCTTGTGCCACCAGACACAGACAATAGATATTCCGAATTTCCTATTTTCATATTACCCATTATTTTTCATCCTTTTATCATGCACCTTTATTCATCTGCCCTCTAAGGTAAACAGTACAATTTTTTTCACCTCTCACCATATGAGATGTTTTTCATGTTCATAAACAATCTTGTTTCTCACTTACAACCTCTCTTGAGAAGTCAAGAGCATGAATGCATATCATCTGACTATTATACATGAAGTGTAAAGAGCTACATAGATAGAAAAGCTTCATGAGCTTGAAAAGATCTTTTTTCCTACTGCCATTTGAATTATTTTCAGCCACAGTAGTTTAAAGGGTCCATATTTTATTGTATTATTATTGGTACCACAGTATTCTGCAAAAGCTTAAGCTCTATTTAAATAATGCTTTGACAGCTTTATTTGTTTTTTGCTTGCAAAACATAACCCTGTCTCTAATAGTAATTATATAGCATGATATAAAATAATTCCAATGAAATTCCACCATTGAAAACCTTATTATCTAGATTTATTGAAGAATACACCCCATAGTGTAGTAAAATAATATAAATTCACTGTATGCTTATGTTTTATTTTATTTATGAGAGGTCTGTACTGTAAATGTAAATTTTATGGGTGTAAAGCACGGTTACCTTTGTAATTATTTGGAATTATTCAGGAAAAGTCCTACAGAATAGAATGGAATAAGATAAATCATAAGGGTTTTAGCTAAATGCATTCCTTTAAATGCAGTTCTGTGGAAATTATGCTAAAGGCCTAAATAATTTCAGAGATACCAATATCCTTTGCACAAAAAAATTATATAATCTTATAAATAAAATCCAAGAATTTTCCCTTTTAAAGAATTCCGGTGAGTATAATACAACTGAAAATGCTGCAGAAACTTGTGTCTCTTAAATTACATAGGACTCTTCCCACAGGGAACGTGAGAAGTTTTGTATTTCATCATGATCTACAGCACCCTGCCTGCAGTAATCCTTTGCTCCGATGTAGCTTTGCAAACTCATTTGAAGGACACTCATCAACCTCAGTAAAGTCTAGGTGACAGTGATAGTTTAGGTCTCCAAGAGCTTCAGAAAATTGGCATTTTGTCTCTCCACAGCAGATCTGTAAGGGTACTTGAGCAGTGGCCTAGCTATATTGTCATGCGCAACTAAATAAGTCAGTGCCTAATTCCCACCAACATTGTCACTAACCTTCTTACGCACTTAAAAAAAAAATCTGRGCATCTGTGCTTTAGCTTATCTTCTGTAAAGTAAAAATAATAGTTACAGAGTTTGTTACAGAAAGATGAAGAAGTTATCAAATATAAAATTTTGATTTGTCTGATTAAAGAGGTGAGAAAAGTTTGAGGTCCTTGCTTGCATATGTGCACTGAAATGTTCTGGTAAAACAGGCGGGGAACTTCATGGGGATCTCAGAGGCAAGACCTCGTAAAGCTCCATAGCTCAAAAGAAACATTTATGCTTGGGTAGCTTTGTGCATTCTCCCCTGGCAAGAGCTGATACGTGGCAGGGGTGTGGGTGGCCATGAAGCACCCTTATCTCCTCAGAAATGTTGCTGAGGACTTCTGAGGACATGAGCTTCAGTAAGAGCTTGTTACTGGTAGAAAATGGAATAGGAAAAAAAAGTGTTCCCTATTGAGCCACATGATTAATTCAACTGAAAAATGAGAAAACTACTCAGCTCTGGTGAGGCCGCACCTGGAGTACTGTGTTCAGTTCTGGGCACCCCAGTATAGGAGGGACGTGGAGCTTCTGCAGAGGGTCCAGAGAAGGGCAACCAGGATGATTAAGGRAATGGAACATCTCTCGTATGAAGAGAGGCTGAGTGAGCTGGGCCTGTTTTCTCTGGAGAAGAGACAGCTCAGAGGGGATATGATTAATATGTATAAGTTCAGGAAGGGAGAATGCAGGGAGGAAGGGGCAGGCTGTTTTCACTGGTGGCCAGCGACAGGACGAGGGGTAATGGCCACAAGCTGGAGCACAGGAAGTTCCATCTCCAGRTGAGGAGCAACTTCTTTACTGTTAGGGTGACAGCAGTGGAACAGGCTGCCCAGGGAGGTTGTGGAGTCTCCTACTCTGGAGGTCTTCAGAACCCGCCTGGATGCCACCCTGTGCCACATGCTCTAGGTGTGCCTGCTTGAGCAGGAAGGTTGGACTAGATGATCTCTAGAGGTCCCTTCCAACCTTAAATATTCTGTGAATCTGTGAAAATCCCTGACAACTCCACTACTGTTAAACACACTGACACTTGCCAATACTTGCCACTGAGTTATCATCTATCCTAAATAATTAATGATTATCGTTAACTGCTGCTGGAGCAAGTGGAAAGCAACTCAGTAAATTACCCATGACTTYTTTTTCAGACAGCAGGGCAGGTTGACATTGCCCATGCAGGGGCATCAGATACATGGGGGTCTGCAGCCTTTGGGTCAGGCCCCACCAGGGTTCCTCCTTCCCCAAGGACAGACCTTCTCAGAGCTTGGGAGCCRTGCACAAACACAAGCAGCTTTCCGTGTTCTTGCAGGACGGGAGAAACCCGGGACACTTGGTTTCTCAGCCTAAAGAGTAACCAACCCAGTCTCAGAACTAGTTTTTCCTCTCTTGGTCACTTGCAGTTGTTCTGCATTTTCTGCCTAACTTGTGCAGTACTTTCTTCTCAAGGAGGCAGCATGCATGCCTCTGTATTGCAGAGTGCAATTCATGTTAATTCACCTACTTTGTCCTTTCAGAAATAGCCCTGTAGGGTCCAAAGGTTCGATATTCTCACACGAGTAGGTATTTCTGGGGGGAAATAAATCTTTGGAGAGAATCTAGTCCCTGTTCAGAAACTGAGAGAAACTTACTTCTCAAAAGCACCTAAAATCTTCTGAACCTGTATTGCCTTTTGGAAATAGGATTTGCTCTCATGCATGGGCTATGAGTTTTTATTCTTGCGATCTCAGGAATTTGTTCCACTGTTGTTTTGTTTTGTTTTTTTTTTTTTTTTGTCCTAGCTTCGCTTTTCCCCAGTAGCCTGTCTGCTCGCCTCATGATGATAGTGCAGCTGCTACAGGCTGGTTCTTGCACCTGTGCTACATACAGTGGATATATACTATACAGTWTATATACTAAAGGTGAATGTTAAATTAAGCATCTAAAATTATACTTTAAGCATCAAAATATCCAGTAATGGAAAAAAAATGTATTGCATTTTGAACTGTACTTGGCTTACATGCCCCAAGTGAGATAGTAGAAATCACCTTCTATCTCTGCTGAGTAGTAAATGCTGGGTTCTGCCCAGAAGAGCCAGAGCAGATGCCTTTAACCAGGAGAAACAGGCTGCTATGGGCAAAGTCATGTTTGGTGCTGAGCCAATAGCACATTGCACCTCTGTAGCCTGTGCTGTCCTCTTAAAAAGACCTAAAAGAAAATAGAACAGAGTCCCACTGATTCATGTCTGTGGCCCAGTGTCCCAGAGGCTGATTTAGCAAATCTTGTTTGAGGCTGAATCTGGTTTTTTTATGTGATAGTTCAGAAAATGAAAATATTCACAATAGATGTCTTMATGTATTAGCTAGAGCCAAAGATTTAAAGCCAGAGTTAATCTGACAATCATTTTGAGTAATGGAGGAGTTTAAGAGAGTTGTAGTCTGCTATGAACAACCTTTAAACAACGTCGGCAAAAGAAGGGTGAGATTTACTTCCTCCGTTATTCCTTGCAATTATTCACCTATTGCAACCTGAGGTTTTTAGGTGTCGYTTGGGCTTCAGGATGATTTCTTATCAGTCCCTGATTTGAGCAGTCAACTGAAAAGCACATTGAAATATGATAAGCATGTAAGAGCATTAAGTGTTAGCATGCAGCATCGCCTGCTGCCTCTGTTAGTTGTGCTTCCAGGCCAGATGAAGCTAGAATGTACAGCTGTTAGGAGTTGTAAAATATATTTTGAAATAGAATTGATTCATCTGTGTTTCGTGAGATTGAATTAAGCTGAAGCAAAAGTATAGAGACTTGTCTTTTTTCCAAGCATTTAATAAAAATATTCAGTCTTGCTGGAACATAATAGAGATGCGCCTTCCGCACACAGATGTGCAGTAGTGAGAGCCACGCTTTGTGCAAGCTGCTCATTCTTTTGTGTGCTGTTAAGAACTGAATGTACTTTTATACTCCCTTTTTGGCCTTGACAAGAAGTAATGTCAGAGCAAATGAAGACCTGGTGGTAAATCCTTTTCAGTGCTGCTAATGATTGTGGCCATCGCTGAGCTGTTACAGGCTCTGCAGCAGTCTTTGGGAAATTGTGCTTTTGATAAGGAGAGGCATATTCTGGATTTTTATCTCCGTAACAAAATTTGCTGGTGTGATTCAGTATTCAGAAGGGCAAAGAGGTGTGTGGGTCACATACTGCAAAATATATTCAAGGCAGGTTTTATAGTGGGTGAAGTCATTAGAGCTATAATGAGCGATCTGAATGGAATTATATGGGGAGGAATTCATGCCTGTACCTCATATCTCTAAAAATGCTTTTTAGCACGCAACACATTTACAGCTGGGATTTTTGCATACAGGGCAGAACATGCAGATGAGAAAGCAGGTCTGTTTTTCTAGTTCTATTGCTTGTTCTGTGTTTGGGGCTTTGTATTGTGGCTGCCTGGATTTTACAACAAATACACCAAAACCTTTCTTTGGTTCTTTCAGGTTGAATAATAAGGAACATAAATATCTCCTTTCAACATATGCAGACTCTATTCCTTAGCTGGCATACATGCAGATTTTGCAGTTATGAGAAATGTGCACATGCGTGTTTTAGTTTTAATCATATAAATCAAGTCTCTTCAAAAGGCAACATGGAAATGTTGTCCAGAGTTCAGCAACAACAATCCATGTTTGGGGGAGGATCTCTTCTCCTTTCAGGCGCTCTTCAGCAGCAGCTTCAACCTACAAGTGCCCAGCATAAAGACAATATGAGTKTCTGCCCAGCCAGAGCTACAGAGCTACACTTGATGCCCTGCTTTCAAATCTCGGTAGAATTAGTCCCTGGAGCTTGCTAAAAATTGAGTGACCCAACTGTCAACACGCGTGGGTCATGTCAGTGTTCAGGGGAACAGCCATGTGTGTGACCACAGAAATGCACAAAGTCTGTTTTACTGGAGAGACCTGAAAATGCACCCTCTGCTTCTGTGTAGCTGCTTGTTGTTTATTGCTGATTATCATTTGCACAGACTAGATCTGCTTGTCCTATGCAAAAATCTTTGAGATGAAATGAATCACTCTGTGGAGGTATCTGGCTCTCCTTTGACTTCAGAGGGAATCCAGAGAGCTGCCCTAGGCAGCCAAAGGGAGGGAAGGGCATCCAACCTACCCAGTTCTCCTTTCAGGATTAATTCTACCTACACAAGGGACAGCATGGGTGCAGTGTAAAGATGATATCTGTCCACCTCTGCAGTGATTATTCTCTCCCAGAAATATTGGAGCAGAGGCATGTCCTCCGTCTTTCCACTTCCACCCTGCTACTTTTTGACTTGCTTTCTTCACAGTTTCCACTGTACAAAGTCCCTTCAGTGAGAGCTAGGGAAGGACAGGACGCAGGGACTCACCCTAGCTGAGCAACTCTCCTTGCATGGGAAGGTAGTTGCTTTTTCCCCTCTCCAAACAGCTGGACAATCCGGCATCCCCTGGAGGCAGGTGGATTTCTTTGATGGAGGTGTGTTTTGTTTCTTGATGCTATTGACAGTTACTACTGAATGACTGCTGTGTTTTTAAGTAGATAGCTGCTATTACCAATTGCAATTAAAAGAAATTATAATGCAAAATGTCAAAGTGTGGACTATTTGCTCTTCTCTTGCTCCTCAGAAATTGAAGCAAAGGAAGCGTGTGACTGGTTACGTGCAGCTGGATTTCCCCAATATGCTCAGTTCTATGAAGGTAAGGAGGTTTTTCTCCAGTCTGTGAAGTACTGAAAGTGCATTGGGTCCTTGCCAGGAGAGCTCACAGTCTGGCAGTACTAATAAGAATGAGGGTTTTGCAGTGGGAGGCAGCACTCACAAAGCCTCAGCTGTGGGAGACATACGAATGCATAAAGAAAAGTAGGACTGTAGTCTTCATAGCTGTGGAAGAAAACAGGGGGACCTAGTTTGTGTAATAATTGGCAAAAGCAAATGCAAAAAAAAAAAAAATCAGAGACGTAAGTCTACTTTTTAAAAAATTTCTGAACTGTGTCTAAAATGAGATTGAAAATATTAGAAGTATTAAGATATTAAAAATGGATCATTTAAGCTGTGCTTTCCTGTGTTCTTCTCTCACTGCAAAACAAGAAAAACTCTGGGGTYAGCTCAAAGCATATGTGTCAAATCACTGTCCCAAAGTTTTCAGTTCTGGGAACGACTGCGACTTCTCCCCTGCAGCCTTTCCCCTGCTTTGCTCTTTCTGGAGCGAGTGGTTGAGAAATGGTGCTCCAATAAGCAGGGGGGATTGAACGCGCTGCTGCTGCGTTCAAGAGCAGCCTGGGCACTGAGCTGTGTTTTTCTGCTCCTCTCAGAGCAGTGCTGAGAGGGAAACTGCAGCTGATCTTCATTTTTTCACGCTGCAGATTATCTATCTCTGCCAGAGAAACTCAGCCAGCCCAGGCCCGCTAGGGCTTATTAGCCCATGCACTGCTCTGCCTGCTGCTAGGCGGTAGAAAGCACAGCTAATAATGTATATCTTACTAAAGCAAAAGTGGCACGATGTTGTGCTCTGTCTGGTGCACAACTTCCAATAGGGAATAGGGAAGAAAAAAAAAAAAACAAAAAAAACCTGCAGCAGTAACTGAAAGGGTCACAGATCTGAAAAGGAACCAAGTCTGCATGAAAGGACTTATATTGCATTTCAATGAGTAACTACTTGCCAAGCATTTTAGGACAAGACAGTACGTTTTCATTTGAATAGCAAGCAGTTGTCTTAATATTGTGTCTCCTTTTATAGATTCCCAGTTTCCCATTGACATTGCTGCAGTAAAGAAAGATCATGATTTTCTTGACAAGGACCTTGTAGAACCTCTTTGCAGGTAAATAACACCWGATGTTTCTCTTCTCATGCTTTCCTGATGTTTCTCTTCTCATGCTTTAAAAACATTGGCTGGTGTGTTATTTATAGTAAGGCAGACCAGCAGAAGAGATGTTTGCTTGTGAATTAAGTAATGAGATTGTTCATTTTTAAGAAATAAATGTTAATATGATAGATTAATTTGTCTTGTGCAAGATCCTAGAGCAGGGCTCACTACACTCATAGGAAACATCACAAAATTTTAAAAGGTCTCAAATCCATTTGTTTTGAAAACAGTGAATATGAGAATACAAATATACCTTCCAAATATGAGAAAACCCAAATGAATTAAGGAACACAGGTGTTGCATTAATGACCCTACGTCCAAGCACAGCAGAAAAGGTGAAACCTCACAGTGCATCAAGAAGATGCATCAAGAATTCAGCAGGTACTTTCTCTATCAGGAAACGTGGCTTTCATGCCGCCATGTTTCTCTTGGTGCTCTCCTCTGGACACCAGTAACAGGAACTGTGGGACCAGAACCCCAGAGCATTACAGCTACCATGAAGAGCCCTTGGTCTGTCCCTCCTWTAGGCATTCTCTTTGCTGTTTATCTAGCCTCTTATGTTCTGCCTGTGATGAATTTACTCTATTGCATTGCTCCAGAACTGTCCCCAAAGAAGCAGCTATTCCATAGTAGTTTTGCCAAACCACATTGCGGAGACAATGTTCCCATCTTTTTACTCCTGTGCTCAGCTCAGGCAGGGTCTACTCCATCTCAGTAAAGTGACCCCCAGGAAAAATATGGACTTTGTTACATGTTACGGGTATTTTCACAATACTAACATCAAGATAATTAGATCAAAATCTATCTCCTTTTCTGTGAATGTGGCTAAAGGCATGAGAGGGTATAAGCTCTTCCACTACACTGTGTCCCCTCATTAATGGGATTAATGAGTCCCAAGACAGAGGACTGCAGAGAGCATTTCCTAATTGTAGAAAGCAGGACTGGAAGAGAGTCCCTGTCATCCATCTCTGCATCCCAGAAGATGTCTTCTGACACTGAGGATTTACAACCTTCCCAAGGAATTACCAAAACTACCATTGTCATTTGGCTTTTCCAAAAGTCTTTTGTAGTTGTTTATATGTATAGTTTCCCATTTTGTCAATTATGGATATGGAAAACAGAATATTCTCTGTGACTGATGAGAAATCAATAGGAAAGACCTGGATCCTTCAAAGACTGCTCTCAAGCATGCCAGGGGGCAGAGTAACTCCAGGCACAACCCCACTGCTCTTCTATACAGTAACCTTGTGGAAGGAATGTCTACGCCAGTGTCTAAGAAACCTTCCTCCCACAAACACATCCATCCTACTGCTTCACGTTAGCATGGCAAGAGACATGCTGTGCTGTAGACTGGAACCTTGTGGGAGGGAGGGTGAACTATCCTTTTCCTCCCTTTCTTCACCAAGTTTAAGCAGCATCTGAATGCTCTAGGTTCCAACCATCCTCGTTCTGCTCCCAGAACTGCCCTGAGAAGGCCTTTTCCACAGTATGCTTAAATCTGCCCTCAGACCCTATGTGACCACTTTCGAGACTCAGGGAAAATAGTTTAGTTTCCATCGCTATGTCCTTCATGTGAGAGCAGATGGTGAGCTGCATGTGGCACATTACACAGCTCCATGACTTTCTTTCTTGCCCAGTCTTTCTTCTCTGAAGTAATTAGCAATAGTAGTACTTAAATTAGGGTACTTAAATTAGCATTCAGCACCTACACAGCTAGGTGGGATCAGCTCACATTTTACTGCTTCAGACTCTGGAGACTCACACATAGGTTCTGCACGTACTTTCAGTGGTTACTTCATTTTTTTTTTTCTGTATTTTTGTGCATAAAACAGCAGGAGTGAGTGTGTGTGTGTTTTCTCTCTTCTATTGAAAGATGAGATTCTGGAAGAGAAACCAGGATCTGGAGGGGTGCACTGGTGTGACAATGCTTTATTATCAGCCTAAGGCTTCTAATATGTGAGGAGAGACATAGATTTTTCCAAATGGAAAAGAATATTCAGAGATGAAAGTTTTTATGACTTGTCCAATGATTTTTATCATGAAATAATCCCTGTCACTTTAATTTATGTTGGGAGTTTTCAGGTAGTATAGATCTAAACAGAGAAAACACCTCATATACTAGGTAGAAAAAGAAGTGTTACGTGCAGATTAAATAGATGGAAGAGTGATGTTTTCATTTATTACAATTCATCAGCTCCAAATCTTTAACTGAGAGCAAACCATAAAAGCGGCTGTGCCAAATGTCACATTCTGGTTCGTGTGGAACAGCAGCAGGGTCAGCAGCACCTCCCCTACCAGCAGCATTGCTGTGCTAGCTCTCAAACCAGCATTTTCCAAGCTGGCCACTGAGCTGTAGATCCTCACAGCTTGGCAGACCACCATGGCCAGTTTTCTGCTTTTGCTTTGCTCAGCAGTGGCCTCACTGCAAGATGCTTTCCAGGATCTCACGCAAGAGTCGAAGTCTATGACACACTTTAATGAAATAGCCAAAAAAGATTACAGTTTTGGCATGTACTGGTCACTGTGCTGGGTCCCAAACTTCAATTCTTCAGACACCCAGCCTTCACAGTCAGTCTATAATGCAGAGCAACATGGAGCCGTCATTTTTATTTGGAGGATGGAATGCCAGAATAGAATCAGTTTGCCAGAATGGACAGAATGCCAGAATTGCTTTGAACAGAGTTTTCATTCTGAATCATAACTGCTCTGGAATAAAAACTGAATTTCTCTGCTGCTGTGGAGTGAAATCGGACTCTTTATAATTGCCTTTCTTATAACATTGCAGTATGTGAGACAGTCTGAGGCACAAATGGGGAGAAAGCTCTTCTTTTTTGAGGCAGCTGGTAGGATTCTGTGCAGAATGCCTGAAACTCCCAGCGGTAAAAGATTTCAGTGACCTTTCTGAGACAGTCTAATGCTCCTGCTGTTTACAAGATCATTTTAAAATTTGGCAGCGGGAAGGCCGAATCTGGGGCCTTTGGGTTAGAGGCATATCTTTTTCCCTATCATGAGATTCCATTTGGATTTTATTGAGTAACGAACAATAGAAAATTGCCATGCATTCTGCAGGCAAAGGTTGTCAGCCTGCCAAAACAATAATTGGGCATGAAAATTTTATAGCTGGGTTTCTATGTCYTTTCCAAAATAGCAGTCAACAGATTCTGCTTTGGGAACTTTTGTGACTGCTGTGATAAGAGGGTGAGAAGGAAAAGTCAAGCCATGTTGTACTTTTTGTGTTCATGTAAATACAGCAACAAAGAATGTAAAGGAGAAGTATGTAATACTAGTTTGCTAAGACCCTACTCCAGCCCCTAAACCAAGCTCTTAAAATTTGTAATGGGGAAGCAGCCAGCAGCCTCTTTTTCCAGCCTCTTAGATACCTTGTAAATAATCCAAAGGTCGCTTTAGTGTTTTGAACTGTTGTTGCATAGTCAGTGCAATCTATTGGGTTATATTGCTCTAGGTGCCGTTAAGAGATAAGCCTGGATCCCCACTTGCACTACAGAAAGCCCAGCTTTGAAGTCAGTAGAAAGACTCCCATTGATCTCAAGGAGTTTCCTCAGGTGAACATTCCATGTGAAGTAGTTCAGCCCATTGCAGCAATGATAATAAGTGACAGGACTGGAAAATAGTGTAGTCTCTATCCACAAAACTGGTGGAGCAGGCATGTGGCCRTGTGAGCTTCCCATTCCACTCCCTCCATGCCACAAAGACTCAGTGTTGAGTCTTCAGCAGAGCCCAGCACAGGGGCTCAGATGCTCTCTTCACACATTCTGCAGCACCAAAAGCAGCCCTCCAAGTACATGCATCCTCTTTTTGCACCTAAGCTTGACTAGGAATAATGATAAAACTGAGAAATAGTGTAGTATTTCCCTCAAGGAAGAGTTTAGAGAACCATATAATGTGTTCTCCTGATAGGTAAGAGAGGACGTGGCCCATTCTCCAGGGGCAGGAGACACTGGTGAAGTCCATGTCACCCCATCCTACTGCCTCCTGGCAGAAAAACTTCTGCATGGCCTTCTGGTGCCACTGGCTGTATGCCCACCAGCAGCTTGGGAGCAGCTGCAGACAGGTTCAGGGAGATTCTTGGAGCTCCAAGTCACTCAGAGGTTGTCTTCAGAGTAGCTGGACAGCTCTTTAAGCAGGGCAATAGGCCAGACACAGGGTTTCACAGTTAATGAAATTCTGTTTTGCAACAGATTTGTGTTTATTTGCACTGCTTGGTGCTGTTCAGTTTGTAAAAGGGAGAGACTTCCTGCTCCTGAAGCGCTTCCATCATAAGGGATAGTCATACTCCACCATGAGTAGGGTTCAGCACCCCAAATGCCATCTAATGTCATCTTTAATCTCCTGGGCTATCTGAGACTTCCCCGTGGGCTGGCTGACACAGGACCAGCAGCAGCTGAAGGCAAGATTGGTTCTAAAGGGGATCTGAAATAGCACTAGGCACTTCCACCTGGGCACCTGAATTGCTTCCCTGATGTTTAAGGATTGAGTCAGTGGACATCTGTCATGTTCATGCCCTAGAGAAGAAATAAGGTTAATGTCAGCGAAGCACTTGCTATAGTAAGTATTTTGCAGTCTTCCCCTGAACACTGCACAGCTTCCCAGACAAGCATTCAAAAGCATCCAGAGATTACTTTTTTCTTAAATACCCCACATCTCCTGTGTTACATACAGACATGTTTTATTTTACTTTTTTTTTTTTTTTTTTTTTTTTTATCTCCCTTAAAGGTTAGCAACAGGCAGGTTTTTTTCCTGTATTTCTAAGTAGAGACATAAAAGTATTAGTAGCATTTCCAAGGCTTCTCTCACTTTTCTGGGACATCAGTGACAGCCATTTGTAGCCAAAGACTTATTTTTTTGGTAATTTTTTTTGAGAACTTGGCTGTCAGTCATCTAGCAGCTATATGCTGATGAGAAAAGCTCTCTGCCACCACTGGCACACCACCAGGATATGGAAAGTTGAAACAGACTGGCTTTGATTGGAGTTGTTAGTACCAGGCAAGTTAACAAATCTCATCATTAGTTCTCTAATTTCACTGGCAAATCTTTTCACATTGAAAAAGCCCCAGAAAGCATGCCCTTATTTTGTAGATGGATACATTTACAARCTGAGGTTAAGTCCTTGGCTCCCATTAAAGAGTAGTTCTCTTTCTGATGGAGGGGATTCTTCATAGAAAAAGCAGATTAGAAAGCAACTGGGATAATGATTTAGTTTTCTGGAGCTGCAATCTAAGTATTGACGTTCACTTTCAGAGAGCTGACCGGTCAGTTCTCTGCTGAACTGATCTTGCTCTCTAATATGGTTAGTGATTGCTTCAAATTGTTTGATTTGTTTGACCCTTGGATTTCTGCATTTTTCCACACGGAAGATGGATGCCCTTTTTAGAAATGCCATGACATATTCCATGACATGTTCTGCTTCGGCTGCACATCCAGAGTTACCCGGGCACAAGCAAGGCAAAGTATAAGGCACTGGCTGCTACTTTCTCTACATCATGTTCCTAAAGTGCATTGTTTCTTCCATTATGTTTAGAAGGCATACAACATTATTGTGAGTAGAAGAGTATACACTGGCTCCTGTATTTCACATGTTTTGTTCTATATCTACTCCTCAACAGCAACTGCAAAAAAAAAAAGGAATAAGCACAGGGCTATTTTCTAAGCCASAGACTCATGACACAAGACCCATATTGCAGCTCCATTTTTCAGGCAATATTTCTTCAGTGCTCATTCTTACAGAGATGGGCGAGTTAGAAATTAGACACATCAAGTTTGATGTGCAACTTCAAAGGAGGCAATGGTTCCTCAGAATTTCTGAGTGTCTCATCATGAATTTAGGTGTCACCTTTCTCTGGGAAGTTTCTTTCCCATTCCTGTTCTGGCCAAACACCCCAGCCATGTTGTGACAGCAGCAGTTGGACAACATCCAACAGACACAGCCTTTCTCTCCCACCGTCTCTGAAAGAGAAAGGAAACCCAGCCCGGAGGCTCAGATAGGAGTACAAAAACAAGGGGACAAACCAAGGGGACCCGACAGCTTTCAGGTAAAACTAACTGCCACTGTAGAAACATTCAGATATGTTTTTAATGGATCATTCTGCAGATTAGTTTGGTTTATCCCATTTAAATCCCATATTGGCTTGATTTAGATGTGCAGGTGTGAGTGCCTTGACAGCTGATGAGTTGAGCTGTGGTGCACAGAACAGCCTGGGCAGGTAGAAATGCTCCTACAAGCTTGTCTCACTAACACAAGCTGTACTAATAGGAAGTGCAGGAACTCACACCTAAGCTTTCAGTTCACCCCTTGAAGGAAACTGTTTCCACAAATAGAAAGCTAGAAAAATAGAAAATACATCTTGGCTTCTGTATATTTACAATCAGTGCAGATATCCRGATTTAAACATTTTGTACTCAGAAGAAGCACTGAATGTTATTCAGCCAGGGCCCCAACAAAATGAAACTTTGGGTTGAGAAATTCCATGTTTGGGCAAAAGATGAGTTCTGCAATGATAGATGTAATCCCCGAGGAGGAGGATTTGTGGGCAGAAGGCTGAAAGTATAGTTACAGAACCACAAAGCCTGCAATTTATTGCAAGGACTTACTACCATGCACATGGGATATGCTGATGCATACATCACACTCACATTAATATGGGTGCAGGGCTTTCTGTTACGGCATAAAGGTTTTATTGGCTCGAGTTAGGGAAGAGTATTTTATCTACAAATGAGGAGGTGTTATTTTGTGAGGGCAGTTCTATAAAGAAGATCTACATTTGGTAGGCTGGTTCTTTTCAAGTGGTGGTAGTTAGAGAGGATTTCTAACATTATAATGAGTCCCAGGGAAGCATATACTAATAAGATCTCTCTATGACAGAGTTTAGTATTGACATGATATTTYTTCACATGCCCTTATAATTTACCACATACATTTCAGATGCTTCCAGTTCTATAGATTTGCAGGTTCTCATCCTGGTGCCCAAAGGCAAAATAGAAATTGTGCTGCAAAGATACATCTGATACATAGGGCTTATAGAAGAGTAGTGTGGGTGCATGTCTCAACTCTTCCCTGCCTCATTCTGAAATTCAGCCCTAAAACAGGGAAACCTTTAAAGTTGAATGTATTTAACACTGAGACTTTGTTGCTTGTGGAAGATGGATAGTAGACCTTAAAGAGGAAGTAAAAATAAAGCAGTTCTGATTAGCATAGTACTATCACTACCGAAGGAGCACATTTTGCAGTGCTCTGACTCCCTCTGCATATGGATGCACACACACATGCAGTGTTCACTTTCCATATGTATCAGGTTGTCATTTCAACCCGGTATCGTCATGGGATAGCCTTGGATTTAATGAGCAGAAGCCAAACAGAAATTGTTGTATTATCATAACATGCAAAGCATAGTCTATAATCACTAAGCAATGTTTAGTTAACACAATGTTACATTTGTGGCATATTGGGTGTGTTAATCTGTCTGTCTATAAGATCTATAGGTTTAGGGGAGGAACTATTGACCATGAATAAATAGTTACTACAATTTCTCCTTTATGTTGACTTTTTTAAGGAGGTACTAACTGTCTAAAGTGAATAGCTTTTCTTTTTCTTTTATCTTTCCCAAGTGCTTTGAAATTAGCATTTACATGGTGCTTTGAAATACCAAGCATTTACATTAAATCATTTTATATTAATTATGCTGCATTCCTGCACAAGGCAACTTATCTCCTCACTCTGGTTGTTTCTCCATCCATAAAAAACGTTTTTTCATATCTATTTCCTTTGTTAAGTACTTAAAATACTATGAATTAAAAAGCAATATATAAAAGCTGGCTATCAAGCAGTGTGAAGGTAAGATGCCGCTTTAAAGCAGTGGCCTTAAAGCATGACATAAAATGAACAATATCATTTTTAAAGCTTGTAGTGCAGAGTTAGCACCCTACAGGCAGATAAGAGAAAAGCTTTTGAAATTATGAAAAGTTGTGCCCTTTAATCAGCAACTGCTAATCTTTTGAATGTGCTTTACCCCTTAGACGACTGAACACACTGAACAAGTGCGCCTCAATGAAACTCGATGTGAACTTRCAAAGGAAAAAGGTAAGAAAACACCATGAAATGTGCTGGCTTTGTTCAGAGCTTTTTGATAAGAGTGCCCCAAATTAGGCTGTAAGTCAGTAATGCTCTTAAAAGTAAATTAAGTATATTTGACTTTGAGTATGCATGTCAGCATTTTCTGGAAGGGCAAAAATTTGTGGAATCTTGAAAATAAAAAAAAACCCGACTATTACAGCAGGAACAAAACATCCTACAGCRTGTATTAGAAGGGCACGTGCAGTATTTATAGCTTGATATGTGAGCAATTTAAGTTAGTGGGTGAAAAGATGGTGTTTTTTCATCACATTGGCTTGTTTGCCAAAGCATATGAGTACTCAGTGGAACATCCTGCTAGGGAAAAAAATGAAAACAATAGCTTTTCTTTATTTCTTGTACTGCCTTATTCCCAGTTAATAATATGAAAATAGACCCTGTCATCCTTACAAACTCCTGTGTAACATGGGAATTACTTGAGGCTTAAAGGGTTTCAGGGAGGAATGCAGAAACTGCCTATTGATTTTGAGAATTTCGTAACATGTCCAGCAGAACTGCTGAGCATTTGGTTTTCTAGTCACAAATTCCCCAAGGCTCTTCAGCAGTGTACCATGGTAATCGTTGCCTCTGAGAAATCTTGGTACATGTTTTTCCTTCCTTAGAAAGTTTGCCTAATGCTTTTTGAAAACTACCTCTAAGAGTTGCATTTTTGGTGTCATTGCAAATTCAGTCTATTTATCCCCTATTCAGCGTGTGAGGGAACTCAGACAAAAAATGATTTAATGTCTGGATAGTCTGTCACCTTCTGCACATTCGCATTTGTTCTTCGGTGTATATAGCCTCTTCAGCATGCATTTTGTCCATTCAGTGAAACCACAGGGATCCCATCTCTTCACAGCTTCAGACCTGATGGATTTCTATGTCTTTGATAAGTGCCAATACTTTCCACATCAAATACCCACATCACGCCTGACAGAGTGAACGGTAAAATCCCCTGACTACAATGCTAACTTTATAATGTGGGCAGGCAGGCACTATAGGAAGAGGCTGAGCTCATTCAGCGAGAGCGAACTCACTAAATCCATTGTATCGTTGACCTTCTTGGAGTGATTTCCTTTCTGTTGCCTGTGCACATGTACATGAGTTCAAGCAGAGACTCGGGCACTGTGCAAGGGACAGAATTGCAAAAAGTTTAGCATTCATACCCATGAATGCTGATTGTCCTGGGGAAAATGTATTTGTATGTTAGCTCCTCTCCTTCCCTTCAACAAGTATTCTGGTTTTCTTGGGAGGTTTGTATGCTTGCTTGCTTCTTTAAGCTGATTATATCAGAAAAAAATACAAAAGGAGAGAGAATTTTCTTGCTATCTTTGACTAAAACTTGCTGCCACCCCTTGCTATTCAGAATGGTTTGAAGCCATCGACTATTCTCCTCGTGTAAGTCCCATCTCCTCATGTAAGTCCCATATTTTGCTGAGGAATGAGATGGTCATACTCGGCTACCTGTTCAGTGGGACAGAAGCTAGTTGGGTCTTTACATGCATGAGGCCAGGGAGAGCCAGAGCTCASAAAGAAGGAATGGCTGAGATTTGGGGCAACAGGTGGAGAGAGGATGTGACGGGAGGCCAAGAGGAAGGAGAGACTGGTAATGAAAGGTCAACATAAAACCTAGGAATTGGGACTGGAACTGAACATTCACTCAAGAAAACTTTTTTATTGATGCAATAGTTTTTCTCTAATAGTTTTTGTAGTCTTCTGAATGGCAAGATGCACAGGCAGATTGGTTTGGAGGTTCAGCATAACTGGTTTGCATAGGACCCATGCAGTTGCTTGAGTAATTCATCAAAATCTGGCAAAATAAGCTAGTAGACAAGATCAGYGTGAAAGCCAACAAGGGGTGAGTGTTCCTTGCAGCCAGCTTCCCACCTGCTCCATGCTCAGATATATGTCCACTCCGTGGGGAGTTAGCTGCTCTCCTGCCATTATCCTCACTGTGAAGCACAGAGGAATTCTCGGATATATGTTGTAACCATGTCTATAAGTGATTTGGACAGGCAAAGATTAGCCTTTGGATTAACTGCCTTCTGCAGCTGTCGATTTATGAGAATTCCTGCCCCCAGCTGGAAAAAATATGGCAAAATTCCATTACAAATAAACCTACATTTTGTCTTTTGTTAGTGTCCCTCTATATCTGAGGACACTAATGAATTCCAGTCAAAAAAAAAAAAAGAAAAAAAAAAAAAAAAAAAAAAAAAAAAAAAAAAAGAATGTACTATTTGAAACCAACTGTGACAAATCTATGAATCAAAAACTCATTCTCTTTGGCTAATATTATCAGTCTTATGTGTTAGTCTGACATCAGACTGTTATCAGGCTAACGTATCACTTCCCAAGAAACTTGCCTCTTCTCGTCTTCCCAACCATCGTGGTATTAAAGGGACTTTCGAATATGCTCCCAAGTCATTTACTTGAATTGAACCTAGGAATTTACAGTCACTGCTATGAGATACTGCCCAATCTATGTAAAATGAATCGCTAYTTTCAGACCCACTCTTGGGCCACTGTCACCACGGCTGGCAGCTGGCAAAGTCCTCGCTGCATTTCTCAGCACTGTCTCATTCGTGGCTGCTCTCTGATATCTAACAAGAGCAGTGGGTCATTCGGAATGTCTGTGGGCTCCAGAATTTCTCCTGCGGCCATTGCACAGAAAAGCACATTATGTCACAGGCCACACAGTGCCGCAGAATTTGGAGTGAGTCACCGTGGCAGCAGTTCAGAAGGCAGATATTTCATGTGCTTGATCTTCCGTCGGATGAAGCACAGCAAGCCTGTTTCATTCCMACTTAAAAAAATAATAATTTATTTTCCTCCATATTAATTAGATATTTCAACAGCGAAACCCCCCCATATTTTCTGATCAGTCAGGACAGACTGTGCCTGCCTGTGCTGTGGTTAGATGCACAATTTGTTCAATACCAATATCCTTTTCTGCTCGTCTCTACCCACTTTAAAAAAATCTTAATACTTACTTTCCTCTAAAAATAATTTAGAGTAGATTCACCACTGAATTTCTGTATATTTCTGTCTTCTCCTATTCTCTGCCCTCCTCTTGGTGTTTTCACACAATGTCTCTAGCACTTTGGCTAGTTTAATAGATTCCAGCTTGCAGAAGACAGGCTAAATCCTGTCAGTTCATACAGTAATGTCAATGTTAACTACAGGGATTTGTGTCAGCCAACAATCTTCTTTAGGGTCCTTTTAGTATATTGGGAATGTACAATAAATAAAAAATGTATATTTTTATCCTATTGGCTGGTGCCAGCAAAGCTTCAGCAATGGTATGCTTTGTAGATATAATTAACACTGCTAAATATTTAAAAGTACATGCCCTTGCGGTTTTTAAAATATCCACTTTGTGGCACTGCTAAGACCACAATAGATGGATTTTTAAGTGTCTGAGTGTGTGCAGTCCTCCTGCATATACTCAGTCTAGCAGCAAACTGCCGAGCTGAAGCAGAAGGTAGAGCTCTCTAATATGCCCCTCTTTCCTGATGCAGAATGACCCAAGTAGTTTTAGGCATTTCTGCCTCCTTTCCTGCTGCTTCTCTAGCTGCTTATTTTTATTCTGTAGCTGGCAGCAGAATTAGGGCATCTGCTTATTCCTCCTATGAGCAAACATCAGCTGGAGAAGGACTGCTTACCTTAACATAACACATAAACCAGCAATGTCTAAACCCCAAATTTATTGTTTTACAAGCAGTATTTTATTTTATGATTTGGACAAGATCCAAAACATCTGGCCAACTCAAAGTGATAAACTGTCAAAAGCTTATGCTATTAGAGAGACTTGACACTCTGATCACATCCTTCATATTCTGAGATTTAGTGTAATTTAAGATTTGGAGGTTATTTTGAAATTTATGTTTTTCAATTAGATAAGTCAATGAAGGTCTAGYCAGAGGTAGAAGATAACTTTACCATTAAAACTCCATAGAAAAATATTTCTAATAATAGACTCCTAACATGAGGGTTTTTTTTTTCCAGTCCCAAAATAGTCTTTTTGGTTTAGCACCTCATTTTAGTCTGACAGCCTGTCATATTTTACTGCCTTCATGCTGCTTCCAAGAATGTGAAGAGCTGTTTGGATGTCATGTAGGTGAAAATAGTTTGCTCTGCCTTAAAACAGATGCACAGGAACAAGGCAGTATAAGCCCTGTTCAAAGTCAAGGCGGGGATGCTCATTATCAGCTGGGGGCTTCATACTCTTCGAGCACCCTGAGCTTGACCACAACTGCCCACTTAGGTTGCTGAAATATAAATGTTGTGAGATTTACATGGTCTTTGAGGTTTATTGATGCTATTGGAAATGTTTATTTACTTCTCACTGCAAAAGTAAGTGCATCCCAGAATATATACTGCCTTGAGTGCTTAAATGGAAAGRTGCTTGTAGTGCTTAAAGAAAAGGTGTACAAGTGCTTCACGTGTAGGCACATTGCTCTAGTTCCCAGCTACTTCACAGTCTTTCTTGTGTGTTTCTGAGCACCTTCCCTGCAAGTTCAGATCCACGTACAAGCACATTTCAAATCCTTTTCTTTATTCTGAGCAGTCACTGTAGGCCATCAGGTTTGTGCATAGACCAAAGACCCCACTGAAGCCACGAGGTGCTGATACAGCATGTCTCATCCACTCATGAATCTGTAACGAAGAATTTAGTGTTTACCCATTAACCTGCTCACTGCAGTTTTTACAATGAAACAATGAAGGCTGGAATTAAAGTGTTGATGACCAGTATCCCAAGTTTAGATGCCTGGCAGCCTTTGTTTCTCTCCTGAGTAGTACAGTTCAATGGAAATAATTCAGTGGAAATAATACACACCTGCTCTTAATGCATTCTACTTGCTATTTTCCAGAGTGAAGATTCAGATGAGGAAGACCTCTGTGCTATCAGTAATAAATGGACTTTCCAAAGAACCAGCAAACGATGGTCTCGAGTGGACGACATTGATGCTTTGTTTCACCGATCAGACAGACATGGGTCTTCTGGGGACATTAAAATGAAAAATACAACAAGCAGTGAGAGTGTCCTTACAGATCTGAGTGAACCTGAGGTTTCATCTATTCACAGTGAGAGCAGTGGGGGAAGTGACAACAGGAGTCACTCTGGCATCAGCAGCACTGTCAGGGAGCTCTGTGACTGCTCTGGCCAGCATGATGTAGAAAACACAGTTCTGCAAGACTCTACTTCAGTAAGCATTGCCTTGGCCCCCAAAGACAACGTGAAGAATGAGAAACCAACACGAACAAAAGCAAAAACCTTTCTGAAACGTATGGAGACACTAAAAGCAAAAGGTGTACATGGAAAGCTAAAAGGCTCAGGAAGAACAGGTCCTTTAGAGATAAGTGGACCTGTTCTTCAGTATGAGCCCAAGTCCTTGAAAGACATGCACTGTGTACAGATAGTCAATGGTGGTCTCCAAAACTTAGGACAAGATTCAGTGAAAAGAGGACTCTCCTTCTCTGCCAAATCCAGCAGTGACAGCAGTCAGTCTGAAAACAGCAGCAGTGGGGTGAGCACACCATGTTTGAAGGAACGCAAAGGTCATGAAGCAAACAAGAGAGGTGGGATGTATTTGGAGGACCTAGATGTTCTGTCAGGAACAGCTGTACGGCAAGTGGCAGACCAAAACAGAAAAAATGAATTTCATTCCCAAGAGAACTTGGTTGTACACATTCCCAAGGATCACAAACCAGGGACCTTCCCAAAGGCACTCTCTATTGAAAGCCTTTCACCTACAGATAACAGTAATGTAAACTGGAGGACAGGCAGCATCTCCCTGGGAAAACAGAATTGCTCTACTCCAAAAGAAGCTGGATTGATAGCTTGCTGTTCAAAAGAGAGCAGAGTTAGTATTTACGACAATGTGCCAGGTTCCCACTTGTATGCTAGCACGGGGGACCTCCTGGACTTAGAGAAAGATGTCCTTTTTCCTCATTTAGATGATATTTTGCAACACGTCAATGGACTCCAGGAGGTGGTAGATGGCTGGTCAAAGAATGTGTTGCCAGGTCTTCCAGTTGATGACATGTCCATGAAAGAATCTCCGTCATTGCCTTTCCAGTCACCCACACAGATAACACTTGATTTTGAAGGGAACTCTGTCTCTGATGGCCGGACCACACCAAGTGACATGGACAGAGACGGAACATCACTGAATGAGTCAGAAGCCACCGGTGTTAGGGACAGGAGGGACTCTGGGGTAGGAGCATCTCTCACAAGGCCAAGCAGGTAGGTGACAAGATTCTGTACACAATTCCAACTTCCTTCTGTATTAACAAAGCAATAACTTGTGAAATACAGTATAGTCTGTATAGACTATAGTCTGTAGTGAAGCCTAGGCATCACAAATGTAGGATGTCACTATAGTACTTGMTTGCATGAGGAGGAGGACTTCACGAGGCAAAGGACTACTTCTGGGAAAGGGATATCTTCCTTTAGAAATTCTTATGTGGAACCAATGGAGAAACAGTGTAAATTAGCACATATTTTTTTCTTTCATGAGCCATACTGTTATAAAAAAAGACCATGTATGCATCACAGACATTATGTATGTGTCATTAGCCTCGTGCATGTTTTTACACACTGATCTGCTTCAAAATTGTGGCACTTTGTTCTCACAGAGAATTTTCCTGCCCCTTATTCACTCCCTCACTACTTTACCTGGCTGGACAAAATGATTATATATGATTAACCTGTTAATAAAGGTGAAGAGCAGGATTTTGCTAAAGGTTTGGAAACCTGTCATGAAACAGAGAGATTAGTTCCAGGTGAGCACTATTCTGAGTGAAGTGCTTTCTGGATCTGTACTGCTTTGTGTAGTGTGGGTTCATATGTGTGGAGGCAGTAAGAAAACATTAAACATTTGACACATATCCCACTGGGAACTGGATATCTGACACATATCTCACTGGACCATGAGACAGCAGTGTGCCCTGGTGGCCAAGAAGGCCAACGGGATCYTGGGGTGCATTAAGAAGAGCGTCTCCAGCAGGTCAAGGGAGGGGATCGTGCCCCTCTACTCAGCCCTGGWGAGGCCACATCTGGAGACTGTGTCCAGTTCTGGGCTCCCCAGGACAAGAGGGATGTGGAGCTGCTGGAGAGAGTCCAGTGCAGGGCTACGAGGACGATCAGGGGCCTGGAACATCTGCCCTATGAGCAAAGGCTGAGAGAGCTGGGCCTGTTCAGCCTGGAGAGGAGAAGGCTGAGGGGGGACCTGATCGGTGTCTATAAATACCTCAAGGGAGGCAGTGAGGAGGAGGGGGCGGCCTCTTTTCAGTGGTGGACAGTGATAGGACTAGAGGAAACGGCCACAARCTGAGGCAGAAAAAGTTCCACAGGAACTTGAGAAAACACTTCTTKMCWGTGAGGGTGMCAGAGCCCTGGCACAGGCTGCCCAGGGAGGCTGTGGAGTCTCYTTCTCTGGAGATCTTCCAAACCCGCCTGGCTGCCACCCTGTGCCCYGTGCTCCGGGTGTCCCTGCTGGAGCAGGGGGTTGGACTGGATGATCTCTAGAGGTCCCTTTCAACCTTAAAGCATTCTATGATTCTAAGACACTTTCTGATCTGGCRTCAGTGTTGTCAAATCCTCACAAAAGATTCTGCCACAGTTTACTTCCATTCATGTTTGCTCACCACCATCACATGCAGGCAAACTCGAGGAAACTACTAAGTAAATAAGCAGTGCCAAAGTTTGCAGGATTTGAGCCAAAGTTCGTTTTTAACAAAACAATAAACTGAAACAAGTTGTTTCCAGTATATCCAGTACWTAGATAAAGTTTATTGAGGTAAAGAGGAGAATAGCTCAATAGCCTGGTGGATATGRTGTTGCCTAGGAGACACACAGTTCAAACTCTCTACAAAAAAAAAATCCTCAACGATTTTATAACAATGATTTTATTTGAAGAATGTCATCTCCAAATACCTTGGTGGCCACAGTGGTCTCTTGGGAGGTGGGGGACCAGGCATCAAGTCCAGTTCTGAGTCAGGGAGAGAATATTTGAATCTGGATCTCACACATCCTGTTGGAAATGTGTGGGCTAGAAAACATAACAGGCAACATTGCTTCCCTACGTCCATAAAAGGGGCCCATGCCTCATTTGAATTTAACACAAAAATTTTAAATATGGCCATTTCCAAAATTAGGTAAACAGWTTATTTCTTTGGCCTCCAAGCTACATTTTCTTTCAGTTGTCACACCTTGAACCATAAGTGTGTGCATATATGTGTGTTTATGTATTGCCTAGTCTTTTCTCACAGTATACCACCTTTTTCTGCCCAACTGAAACACTTCATTGTCTGAATTTCTATTGTTTCTTTTGCTGAAGGCGGTTACGGTGGCATAGTTTCCAAATTTCTCATCGGCTGAGTCACTCCATAGCATCACTTCACATCAGTAATCAGTCAGCAGCCCAACTGAATCTACTACAAAAATTCTCTCTACTTCGTCTTACRGCCATCATGGAAAAATACTCCATGTCAAACAAACATGGTTGGACCTGGTGAGTACAACAGAGCACTAGAAAAGAGATATCTATAGAAGAAAGAAATTTCTCCCAATTCTATAATTCTAATTGCTAGTTCAATAAACAGGGTTAGGAGGAACAACTTAGTTTATCTGTAGAGTTTGGGACTTTTCATCCATAGCTGCCTACTGACTCAGTGTAAGAAAGTCAGAAATAGATCCTAGAGATCTGACCTCATTACTGTACTCTAAATGTGAGACAACCCCAGCCTCTCTAACAACATTCAAGTTCCAGAAAAATAAACAGGAGTAGGAGAGAGTGATTAAAAGGAGGAAATGTTTAAAATAAGTCATCCCCCATATTCATTTTGTGATTCAAAGGAGRCAGCTGCTGTTAATACTATATTCAATATTGTCTTATTTGTGCTTTAAAAGAATAGTTAAACTAGATAAAGGACTTTCCTATAGAGACTGGAAGATAGACAGCTTTAGACGAGATCTCACTTGTGTTACATGTTGCTTGYAGACATAACAGCTACCTGGACATTCAGATTGCAGAGTTGAGGGCAGATGGACAGGAGGGCTGACAATGACCTCCCCTTTTAGTGCAACCAGCTGCAAAAGTCTTTCTGTTTCGTAGCATGCTAACCTTAAGGGTCATGCATACTGAGGTATCTTGAAATGGAAATAAACACAGATAAGAGGTTATCAATATCTGGGAAATTTAAAAAAAAAAAAAAAAGACAGTAGAAACTTTACTAATTACTCAGAAACACTAAGTCCAAAAATAATATGACAACATTTGTATTGTGCTTTCCTTGTTCAAAGTGCTTCACCAAATATCACATTGCTTATATCACATACTGTGAGCTAGATAAGGCAAGTCCACTTGTAGAAATAGAAAAATAGATATAAGGAACTACATGTGATCAGCTTCACTAACATCAGCCACTCCCAAAAGTTGGGAGCCTCGTCTGAGCAAGTCTGGTCAGCTGGCTCTGTTGTCAGTGGTAAAAGACAGGCAACCCCAAAGGCAACTCATTCTACTCAAAACAGAGGAGTYGGGTCACCCTCCAAAAGTGACTCCCTCGAAAATGAGCAGAGTAAGCTGAAACTGCTAACTCTATCTTAATAATGTCCTTTACATAGCTAAAAATAAATAGGTTATACCCCCTGCCCACTGTTCTTATTTAGTGCAGTTCCTCTGCCTCTCTGTACTGACATAAATCTCACCTTAACCAACTCCAAATAAGCAGATTAGAATATAGTAAATGGTAGATCTTGCTGTTTGTGGAAATGTTTTCCCGTCTGACAAATATTTCTTCACTTTGTATAATCAGTCTCTAAGAATTTATAAGCAGTAGGATTCTAAATAGCTGTAAAGCTGTRTTCTGTAGTCCTTCAGTAGGTCATTTAATCCAAGGTTTATCTCCTTCCAACACAGAAGAGAAAATCTTGGTCATATTTGGGTCATATGCATCAATCTTTTTAATCCCACTGCAGTCATGACTCCCACAAAGAGAATCCAGTCTTTTCTCATTTGCACTGTCATTTACTGAAGAAAGCTCACCAGCTTCACCAAAGTAACTTAATGAGAAATCAGTGGGGGAACACCAGGCRCATAAGGTTTTCCCAGTATCTTTTTTACTTTAAGTTTTTAGGCAACAGAAATGCTAGGTTAGAAAACTGTTAGTTTGAATGGATGAAAAATCATTCTGCATGTTRGATGACTGATCCTTCTTTTCTCTGTTACTTCTCTGCTACACTTTTCTCTGCTTTTCCTTTGAGTCTCTTTTGGATGCTTTAAGCCACTTCAGCTGGATGACAATTGCACGGTTGCTTTTTTTTTGTTAGAACAGGTTGTTTTGCTGTATCTTAGAGGCAAAGGCCATCTACCTATAAAAGTGGTTAAGAAATCCATAAATTGTACAGACTATAAAGCATCCACATACTGTGCTTTTAACATTACTTGACCRTCCTTATAATATAGGAGGTCTTCCCAGCTACCAGTTTCTCCCAGCAGTGTTACTCAGAAAGACAGTGTAAATATCCTGCCGTTTTCATGCAATGTGTTCGCATCGATTTTCAGGTCTGTACCAAAGTTCATGAAGAGGATGAAAGTCCCTGACTACAAGGACAAGAACGTCTTTGGTGTGCCCTTGATAGTTCACGTCCAGAGGACCGGGCAGCCTCTTCCCCAGAGCATACAGCAAGCACTGCGCTACTTGCGCAGCACTTGTCTAGATCAGGTATGAACTTTACTCCATGGGCTTGGTTGACTGTAAAATCACCCTAAGCAAGCTGTGGTGACCCTGTTTAGTACCCGAATAAGATTATTTTCTCTCATGTTGTACATTTCAGTCAGAATCTCATCTAGTGATTTGATACTTGGTACTAATACTAATGGTTTACCATTTGAAGATTTGCATTCAGCTGATTTGTTGAATTATCGTAGCTGTAAGAGTCCTACTGATCTGTACACAGTAGCATGTAAAAAGGTGAAATCTTCATATGTATTCAGTCAGTCCTGGGAAGGTCTTAAGATTCCAAATTTTACTGATATCCACACAGCTCACACTTGACGTTTGCTAGTAAGAGTTAAAAATACATTCATCATTTCACAAGATAGGGTATGAAAAGTTTTATTTACTTGACAAAGAAAGAACTAAGAATAGACAGCAAACTCAGCAAAATATTCCAAGTGTTCTGTTGACAAAGCCAGATACACCCAGATAGAGTTAGGCCAGTGGGGTTCAAYGGCAAATCCATTACCATATGTCTCCTTTCACAGTGCTGTTAACTGCAGCAAGCTAATAGGGAGATGAATATRCTCAAAGTATTTTAATTTTTTTTGCCTCACTTCAGCTCCTGAGCAGGGACATACCAGTCATATTTTTACTGTTCTTCCCCTAAGAATAAGGGTATGYATCCTTATGAACACAGGTCTGGGAGAAACCCCCTGGTGCAGTGGGTTGAGTCCTCTACTGTGATTAGTTTCACATCATATGACCTCTTCTATAGTGGTTTTAGATAATTATAAGCTCAAAAGGAATTACTAGCAATTTACTGCACACATAAAGGGTGGAAGTAATCTCTTCTGAATCTTTCCATTTCTGACCACTGTTCTGTTGCTGTTCAGGTAGTTGTGCTCAGTGACAGGCATCCTCCCCAAAAGAGAAATCTGAAAATTCTAGCTGTGAATCAGTGCAGGTTCCTTATACAGCCAGTGGGAAGACATAGACCCTTCCCACTGTTTCTCTCATTTACTGTAAAAGTTGCAGGTGTCTAAAATGAGGTAAGAAGATTTCCATCTAATATATATAGGGTGGGTTAAGGAGTTGGAAGAAAAGCCTTTATTAACAGGCTACATTAACAGTGAGAATGTATTAACAATGATGGAAGGACAAGATGGGTAGAGACAAGTAAAAACAACATATGCAGTAGCTAACACTTACGGTTATGTCTGTGGCAATCTGGATTTCTGTCCTGTATTGGAGGAAACCAGCAAGGACACTTTCCATCAAAAACAGAGATGAGCTTTTTTCTACCTCCTTTACCTACCCTATGGCAGACTTTTATTTTTGCATAGAATTAACATGTCTTCAGCACACAGGTATCTAAGAAGAGAAATTAGGAGAAGAAGAAGAGGAGAAAGGGAAAACTAGATAAAAAGAGCCAGATGTTCGTTCTTGGGTTCTCTTGTCCAAAGTCTAGAAGGCTTCACCTGTGAACAGAAGTGCACCAGGATGCACCAGGGCAAGCTCTATTTCTGTAATTCTGACATATATATTTAGGTCACGAGAAACACTGAACCCATAAATAAGAAGACGCAGCAGAACAGCAGCTCACAGCCACTGTTTTCAGCCTGGCATACTAGTTCATAAGTGAATACATCCTCTTGCAGAACAGCATASAGTATGATGTATGCTATATGTGTTATTAAAAACACTTAAATGCCTTAGAGCTCAACGTGGAAAGCAGAGAAGCAGTTAGGGATGAAGACAGACCTAAGTAAACTATGTTTTGGCAGAAGGGAGACACATAAGGAAGATAGGCCCGTTTTTTTCTTGCCTTTGCATTTTTTCCTGGGTTGACTGTGCCGTGCAGTAGGCTGAACTGATGGTTAAAAGACAGCAGACGCTAAAGTCTATAATTCAAAACCAGAAAAATGTTTTGTTTTTGTTTGTTTGTTTTTTTAGATCTTTCTCAATATTTCACCTTTTCGTCTGCTAAACTGAAGGAAAACAGTGCTAATACTTCCCAAATGAAGCTCTGTAAGCTCATTTGGGAATAAATAAAGTGGTTTGTGCTCAGGAATTCACCTCTGGGGAATTCCACTTATGAGAACTACTGTAAAAGGGCAGCACTGCTGTGAAGGCACCAACAGGCCTCATTTTAAGAATTACCACTTCCTTTAGAATAGAAAGCAAACAAGATAAAAATGTATCTCAGTGACACTACACAAACAATCCCTTTGCGGCCTCTGCTTTCTAACCAGGTTTTTTTGGAGGAATTTGGGGGAACTATTGGAAGCAGAGAGCAGGAAGGGCAAAAATAGATTTGGTCTMGGTTTTCAAGCTCGACCAGGATGTGCAAATCTTTTGCCACAGCATTTATGACTTAGCCGAACATAATATTTTCGTGTTAGTCTTCAAAATATACAGTCAAATAAACATGAGGAACCAGATTCTCAGCTGGAGTAAATCAACAGGCAGTCACTGAAGCAAAGCAAGCCACTGATTTATATCAGCTCAGGATCTTGCTTGAGCTCTTCAGGCAACGGCRTAACCACATGCACTCTGAGCTTCTCCTCTGCCATCTGATATAGAGCAGCAGAATTATTAACTCTTGCAGTCCTGCCTCCAGAGAAGGAGGCTGTTCGTGAGACCAGGCAATTATAGGAAACTGAGGAAACTAGGCAATTACAACACATACTTCTCTTACTATTGCTTAGAGTAAAACAAGCTCTTGTAGCTTTGCTAAAAAGCAAAGCCTCCTGTAACAAATATTTATGTTCTTCAGTAAGTTGCCCCTTCGCCAAACTCAACCTGGCATCTTCCTAGGTGGGTCTCTTTCGAAAATCCGGAGTGAAATCCCGAATCCAGGCCCTGCGGCAGATGAACGAAAGCTCCCCGGAAAATGTCTGTTATGAAGACCAGTCGGCATACGACGTGGCAGACATGGTGAAGCAGTTTTTCAGGGACTTGCCAGAACCTCTCCTCACAAGCAAGCTAGGAGAGACCTTTCTACACATTTACCAGTGTAAGTTGAAATAGTTTCATTAATATGAATACTTATAAACCATTATATATTATATAATAAGGTGTGTTTTAATAGTTTTAAACATGTTAACATGGGGTTGTATTCTTTGCGTTCACCACCAAGATAGCTAAAAAGAATTTACCTGTCCTCAGAGTCTTCAGATGAGAAGTTTTTAGACTTGCCTGAAGGTTTCAGTGTCGAAATGCCATGAATTTTAATGGAAGGACAGTATGCAAATCTTAAGAAGCTTTCAAAATATCAGTCTTTTTTGTTAACAAAAACCCTAGAGGACAGGCTGCCATGGTCATAAAATGCATAGAGACTCATATTTTTTTGCCACATTTGTTTAAATTGTAGACCTATTTCTCGCAAACATCTCAATACAATTGCATCTTCTGAGCATGGAAAAATAGTACTTGACCAAGAGAATGTGCAATTGCCCTGCTCCCTTCTTTACTGGGACTTCTGATTATTTGTCTTTTCTTTATAGTTCATATATAAACAGCTGCCCTCATTTAACTTCCAGACATAGATTTCATGTAAAGATCTAACAGATAAAAAAAGAAAGAGGTTTTCTTCTTTTCAACATATGCAGTCTTCAGCAAAACCTGAGACTCAAATGCACCAGCATGCTGGAAAACCACGTAAATCAGGAAATGACTTTGTAATTCTTTTCCAGACTGAGGGAGGAATAAACAATAAACAGTGACAAAAACACTGAAGAGCCAGAGGAATTAGAGTTTTCTTGAGAATGTCCGTTACGAAGACCAGTCAGCCAGTGCTTTGGCAGATACAGAAAGCACAGCCTTCCAGTCTAAGCCAGCTAACTGGAAGCACTCAAGAGAAATGTGTCTTGTCTTCTCAGCTACAGAAGTTTCAGTAGCTATAACAATAGAAAGCCATTTTGAAATACTGTCTAAGCCCAGTGTTGAAGAATCCAAGTTACTTCTGTGCCTCTGTTTCCCATAAAAATCTGTTAGATTTAGTCCCTGGTGTATTTAATACTGTCATGTCTCGAGGTGATAGAGGAGTGTTGCGATTCTGGTTTCACAGATCAGGATGGCAAAACGAATAAAGTGGATTGGGTTGTACAGGATGTCTTGGGTCACTGTTGGTGACCAGTCTTGGACCGTCTCTTCCCCCTCTTCCTTCATGCTCACAGGTTGCAGGTCACAGCTTCCTGTACACACAGCAGTGAGAAATGCAGCAAGAATTCTCAGTACTAATAAAATTGCAGTCCTAGTAGTTTCCATAAATGAAGTGGCCTGGGAAAAGCTTATTGGCTTGAAGGCAACATGCTCTTGGAAACAAATCCCTTTAAGCTATTCCTTGATCAAAAGTGGAAATGTCCTATCTTGGCATTGAAGTGACTGCAGGKGAACTCTCCGCTAGCCAAAGAGACAGGAACAAGGCAGATCTCAACCTATCAGGCCTGTAATCAGCATGAATTCCCATTCCTGAGGCAGGAGCCTGGCATCAGGATTCACAACAGCCAAAGGCTGAAAGCGTGAAACATTTCTACCAGCCAACAGAAAGGCTGCAAAGAAGGACATGGGCTGGCTCCACCTGACATGGAACAGCAGCAGGAAGTCTAGAGAACTCACTGTTGGAGAAAAGAAGGTGCTAGGCGAGATTTTCTTGAATAGTGCAAGAGCTTCAAAGGATATCAGAAAGACTTGCTTATAGGTCTGTTTAAATCCGTACCTACAGGCTAGCCAGAGGAAAAGATGGACTTCATAGACATAGGAGAACAAAATTTAGATTAAAAAGAAAAATCTGTGTTTTCTTCTCTGCGATTACCAAAAATGTATTTTTCTGTTTCAGACAGTACTGACAGTACCCCTTTCACATAGAGAAAAATGTTGAAAATTGCTGAGATACCAATTGTATTTCATAACGTCTGCAATTAAATAAATCTGTAGTTGGACGTTTTTCTTCATATTCTTTCTGTTTAACAGATTGCTAATGTGAGATCAGAAAGAATTTTTCCTCTCTTAGCATATTGGCAAGGGATTTTTCATTTTCTGGGTGTCACTGAACTTGTGATAGAATTTTGTTCACATATCGGGGATAGCTTAGTCTGTTATTACACACAGGAACGGGGATGAGATGATTAATGAGGTCCTCTATGTAGCATAGCCTTGATGAAACTCTGCATTTCCTGAAAACCCTCAGTTGCCTAAAGTCTGCCTATGACTTGAAGGTCTGGCCAGTCTTCTTCTGTACTCATTAGACTTGCCTGCACAAGAACACAGATGAGGGAGTGCAAGGAGGGTATCTGAGGAGAAAGAACAGATTGTACATATTTATCTAAGACTTCTCCAGCGTCTCAGAAAGACCTGGCTTTTCCAATTGTAGATAATTGGAAACATGGCACTGTGCTCTGTTTGTCATTCATGTTTGAAAGCTTTTAAAATAAAGTGCTTGCACAAGCCTAACAGGAAGAGCTTAAAAGCTGGCTGTTCCCTGCACTGTAAATCTGTTTTTGTTGTTCTTTCGTTCGATTATATAGAGTGTGTGTAATACCCAGAGGAGGGCTCCTAATCCAAACTGAGAAAACTTATGGTAGTTTTAGGAATGAATCTGTCTTAGATGCTATTTAAGCACATCCATTACTGATTTCATTAAATGCTTTTATGGGCTAGGACACAAGTGTTAGCATTTTCCCAAAGCTTTCCTAAGACTTTTGAAATGTCTTCCCAAGGCAAAAAAGAATCCTGAAAAGTAACATTCAAAGATATGAGTTAGTGAGTATTACTCTCACTTCATAAACTTGAAATGAAGTTCAGACTTTTGCGTAGGGAACAGCCTTTTAAATGCATAAGAAACAGAGAAATGTCATAAACTTGGCTGGGCATGCTAGGCTTGATGGAGGAGCAAACACAGCAAGCGCTCCGACAGCCAGTTGGTCTCAGTCCTTTCATCTGCCTCTTCAAAAAGCCGTTGTTTGAGTGTGCTTTTAGCCTGCTGCAGTGTTTTCTGGTGTCACGAGTGACCCCGCTGACAAGCCCGTGCCTTTGCTCAGATGTCCCCGCCGAGCAGCGGCTGCAGGCGGTGCAGGCGGCCGTCATGCTCATGGCAGACGAGAACCGGGAGGTCCTGCAGACCCTGCTCTGCTTCCTCAGCGACGTCACCTCCGTGGAGGAGAACCAGATGACTCCCATGAACATCGCCGTCTGCCTGGCCCCTTCCCTCTTCCACCTGAATATCGTGAAGAAGGAAAGCTCCCCAAGGTGAGCTGCTTCCTAGTGCTATAGATAGCCATATCCTTGGCTTAATAAAAGATGTTGCTTTCAGGGCTTCTAAAGAGACAAATTTTCTGCAAGTGTCAGGTTTTCACTGCATATTACAAAGGGCAGGAGAGGGTAAGGCCAGTACCACAGAGCCAGAAACACACTGGTACCCACACAGAAGGCATTTTTGCAAGCCCAGCAGGGTGTTTCTGACAGTGTGTTGCACATATGCAAGTGCCTGCTTTTCATACAAAGCTTCAGTGGGGTGCAAGTGGGTTTTGTATGACCAGTGTTGCCTTCTAAAGGATAAGGGCCTGACTTTGCTCTAGCTGAAGTCTAAGACTAGCAGGAGCGAGAGAGAAAATGTTTTAAAGGATTGTAACCTGCAGATTTTTAGTGAATGGCACAAGGTGCAAAGCCATATCCTTGCAGAGGTCAGTAGGTGCTTCCAGGGAGGAAGCACAATGCTTACTGAAGGAACATCACATATGCAGGACATATGTGATCTTTCCTTTTCTACCTCTGGCTCAACAACATTCTAGATAAACATTTTCTCTTCTGAAAAAGGCCCAACATAGTCTGAACCATCTTTGTGATAAGTGCAAACTAAGGACAGACTGTTCTGTCATGAACAGCCTACCACTATGTTTGCTTTTTTRTTAAAAAGGTTCAGCTCTTTTCACCTGAAACACTGATTTCAATTACAGAGTGATACAGAAAAAATATGCAACAGGGAAACCAGATCAGAAGGACCTCAGTGAAAACCTGGCAGCTACTCAGGGACTTGCTCACATGATAATGGAATGCAACAAACTTTTTGAGGTGAGTGAGAGTCTCAAACAGCATTATTCATGGACACATAATGCTGCATCCTTTGAAGTGCTTACACTTACACTTACATCTTCTGTCTTGTATTAGCTCAGAGACTGATGGTGTTTCACTTATTTGTAAACCTGTTCCATCTAAAGTTTATGTATCTAATTTCTTTATGACTGTTCCCTTTTAGCATTCAAAGATGCAGCTATTAAAAATGCAATGTAATTTTTCCATAGCATCTTTCAAYCCAGATTACAGGATTAGGAAATTTTGGTCTAATTAAAATCAAAATCTGCTACTCTAATATTTATTTTTATTACATGCTTTTAGCACTTAAGTTAAAACTAATCCAACTAAAAGAGGGAAGTTGACATATTTTATTTCTTTGTGTCAWGGAAGAAAATTGAAATCACACAGGAGGAAATTCCTTCCTAGAGCTCGGACTCATTGCAGACGTAGGAGAAAGAATGCTCACGAGAGCAAGGCCTAGAGGAGTAGCCTATCATCAATAACACAGATATTTTCATTTATACTTGATACTGTATGAGCAGAGCTAGGCTGATTCACTAGCTATTTTAATATAGTATCTTGATTGCTCACCTTGTGTAACAATCAAAGATAAGCAATAGGTATTTGCTTTACAGATTATGGACCCATTGCAATTTGGTACCAAATGGTCCATCAGCCTAGTAGAAATTGTCTTTAAGAAAGGTTCTCAGAAGATTTTTCCTCTGTGCTTATCTGCTTTCTTTGGAGCAGGTCCCACATGAGATGGTCACCCAGTCTCGAAACTCCTACGTTGATGCTGAAGTGCATTCTCCAACTCTGGAAGAACTAGGGAAACAAGTGGATGAAGGAGGAGGGAACTATCAGATGTACCTTGAAAGTCTCATGCAGACTCTCCAGAAAGAAGCAAAAGAGAAATTCAAAGGATGGGTCACATGTTCCAGTTTAGAGAACACAGAGCTTGCCTACAAAAAGGTAATTTCAAGGAGACATGGAAGAAGTAGWAAACAAACCAAGGCAAAATATACCCTACCTATAGGGCACATGATTTATTATGCCACTAAGTGTGGACCCCTCCATCTGCTGAAGCAGATAGCTTTTACTGAAGATCACTAAAAGAAGTTAATAAAAATGTAACATGATTCAATTATGACATTCCAGGGAAAGATATGCAGAAGTGAGCTAAGGTCTCCAAAAATAGATGAAGTAAGTGACAGAGGAAACAGTGCAGCCAGAGACAGTGAGGAGAGTTATCAACAGATGACACTGCCTGAATAAGTTCTCTGACTAGGGGACAGGCAAAGTTTCAGTGTCTTGTTTATAGAGCACAGTCAAAATGCAGGTATGAAAACAAATATCCAGGCTTTACTTGGCCAGGCCTGCCATATGTCTACTTTTATCCATAGTTTTCTTTTTTTTAATCCAGCCGAATATTTGGTAACTGCAACCTTTGAATCGGGATCTTTGAAATTTTCCCAGGCAGGTCAGTTCTCCAGGGAAAGCCAGAACACTGTCACCAGGCAAGAGGTGTCCTGGGGTCACTGTGGACAGAGGCAGTTCAGAGCTGCTGGAGATACAAAGGCAGAATGGAGACTTGCAGTGACTACCATGAGGACTGGGAGTAGGATATGAGAGGGAGGGAAGGACGTGAGAGGATGTGTTGGGAGGGAATAGGACCATGTGTAGGTCTGAGGTCAAGGGCAGGTGAGGCTATAGGTAGAACAGGAGCAACTGAGGCTCTTGAGAAAGAGGACTGGAGAAATTAACTCTGGGGAACAGAACAGAACAGAACAGAACAGAACAGAACAGAATAGAATAACATAAAATAAAAATTCCAGGGAGTTTGTGGAGCTTCCTTCTCTGGAGATCTTCCAAACCCACGTAGATGCCACCCTGTGCCAGGTGCTCTTGGTTTCCCTGCTTGAGCAGGAGGATTGGACTAGATGATCTCTAGAGGTCCCTTCCAACCTCAACCATTCTCTGATTCTGCTCTTCTGTGTTCTGTTCTTCAACAAACTGGCACAGTCAGTGCTTACTCTCACAGATTGCCTGAGATGGTGGGTTGCAGTCTCTCCACTCATCTGCTGTTACTTCACATATTCCTCACTACACTTAGGATCTTTGGCCTTGAGACAGTGTCCTTCATACCAGAAATACTACAGCAGCTCCACTGACACTATGGGAACCAGTCCAAATTCCCACTGGTGTGGGAGCAGAAGTAATATATCACTTAAATTTTCCATCAAAGACTAGCATGTGTGTGTATTTTAGATACAAAGCAACAGCAAATGAAGCAATAATATTAAAGAATAGCAGGGAAATACGCATGCCCTACAACTTCCCTTCTTACACTGGTTCATTCCAAGATTTTGTCCTCAGTTATCCTCCACAGAGTCCAYGCTTATAAATCATGAGGTTTTATTCCTTTTGTTGCTTTACTTCAGGTTGGGGACGGGAACCCCCTACGGCTCTGGAAGGCCTCTGTGGAAGTTGAAGCTCCCCCATCAGTTGTCCTGAACCGAGTGCTGAGGGAGCGGCACATCTGGGATGAGGACTTCTTGCAGTGGAAGATTGTTGAGAGCCTGGACAAGCAGACAGAAGTTTACCAGTACGTTCTGAACAGCATGGCACCTCATCCCGTCCGAGACTTCGTGGTTCTGAGGTAAGCTAAAGACTTCTCCAGCATCTTTTCTTCCTGCAGTGTTTATAAGAAAGATCCATTCCCATCTCATTTCAACTGTAGCATCCATATAATTGTACTTAGAGAGCTTTACTTCTGGGCAGCAGTATTTATTTCTTAAACTGAATTAAAATTGTACACTCAGAGCATGCTGACCTTTTTTCTGATGTAATTTGAGCAGCACATACTCCTGAGGCCATAAATATCATTTATTCCTTAGAACAGATGTCTGATAATAGCTGATGTTCTCTTAGCTTTGTTTGTTGTCAAAACAGTGCAAATAGAGCCCGATTGTTTTTTACCTTGCTTTTGCTGCTCTCCGGGGAATGTCTGATGTTTAAGAGCCAAATGTTTAGTAGAGAAGATGGTGATGCTTTTAAGCTGAGGTTGTTATGTGGTCACAAAACAAGTCATTTTATTATGTTTGCAGTCAGAATATTTCTAGACAAAGGAATGCTAAATGGCTTTGCTAACGTAAAAATCCTACTGTGGAGAAGAGATATTAGATATTTRTTCTGATTGTTTACTGGGTGATGAGATCTCTCAAATGCAGCTGTGGGTTCCCACTTCAGCCCCAGCTTGGCCATTTTGTATGAGCCCACGCAGAATGGACAAAGAAAACTCCTCTCATGCACCTCCAGCCTTTGAAACCCTCGCCTCCTGCTCGCTAGGAGAGATAGGGGAGTTGCTGAAATATCTCACTCACAATGAAGTCAACCCTGTAGTTATTTATTTCAGGATGGTTTTCTGMGTTTCTATGCTTGGTCTCTGCTTTCTTTGATTGAAAGGAGGCACCAGACATGTAATAAGCAGTTTTGACAAAGAAAACAGTCCAGTGAGTCAGAATTGTATTAGAGGGAACAAAGACTGCAGGTAAAAAAATGAGTCCAGTAAAATATAATAGCAGATCGCTTTTATGAATTTTATTTTTCTTTTACAGAATAATAGCTGTAGACATAGGTGGAATAAGAATTACYGGAACTCTTGGGGAAGCTTTTTAAAATATTTCCTTATAATTTGAAAACACTAGTCCTCACACTGTGAGTTTTTTGTTGTTGTTGTTTTTTCCTGCTCACAGCATACTGGGCTAAGTCAATTTATTTTTAAAATGAATTTCTCGTATAATATTATTGATTTATACTAGTGATAAATTTGACCCTCTGCACATCACCAGGAAGATTGTCTGGGAGCAGTGGGAGGATTGTGATGACCATAATTCTGCCATCTTATTTGGCACTTAATTCACTATTAGATTTCATGGCATTTTATGTTTTTTAAAGATCTGCTGTGCAATCACATCAGTTAAAGAAAAATCTTGCTGTCAGGTTCTCATTCTTTTCACGAACCCAGGCAGAATGACCCCCAAGGACTGAAATACATGTCATAAAACAAAATCCTGGTGGGTTATTAAGGGCTGAAAACAGCCATGGGGCAAATCTATCAGTTCCTGTTGTTTCTCTCTCTTAATTAATATTATTAAGTCTAGAGCAAGGTTGGCCAGTGATATCCCAGTCAATTTGGGATTGGTGGGAACTGAACAGTGAAGTTATCATTCCCTTCTGGGGATATGAATAAAGGTATTTTAATACAACAGTTTTCTCCTCCATATATAGTTGTTGGCTGGCAAATAATACACTCCTGGTTGATCTTTCTCAATGGAGCATCATAGAAAAGAGATTGAAATCCCTAGAGGAGAGTGGAAGGGTGAGAGGACAGGGGAGGACCTCATTTTGTCTGTCTGAGTCCTGAAGCAAATCACAGCTGCCCTGCCTCTTTCATCAAAGATTCCTCGGGTGTTTRATGTGAAATACTGTACATCCCTGGCATTGCCTGGCCATTTCTACTACTGCTCTATACTTAGAGCAGTAARGTAGTCACTAGTAGTGATTAGTGTAGTGAGTAGTAGTAGATAAAGTCCTAAACCTGTATAACCAGGAATAGGAATTGTAAGTTTTCCACCTCCTGAAAGACCCAAGAAATTGCTGCCAGGGTGCCAAAATGACAGTCACAGCAAAGCAGAGAGGATGGTCACTGGGCAGTAAGTGGTTCAGCAGCTCGTAGTCTGTCTGAGGCGTGATTTCCCACCAACCTTCAAACTCAGTGTCCATGTGTTTCATCTCCGCAGATAGCTCAAAACTGTACTCAAAAATATATCTTAAATGGCCAGTGCAAAACCTGACTTCTTGTGAAAAGAAACACCTTGGGAATAAGAAAACAACTCTTATGTCACTGGCTAACTGACAGATACGGTGACATGGTCATGAAATTTCAGATAGAGCACTCATTGCCAAGTAAAGCTAGTAGCTGTGTAATGCTGGGAAGAGAAAAGGTGCTTCTCTGTTCTAGAAAGTTCCACTCTTCCTCGTCTAAGGGGAGGAAAAAGAAAATAAAAYCCCATAAACCATAACAACCATAAATGTCCTGGAGGCAGAAAAGCGTATGCTTATGTTAGAATGAACTGCAACAGCGTGTTTTAGCTAGGTTCTTGGTAGGTGGAGTTTGAAAGGAGGAGACTCTTTCTGGAGTCTCAGTGAGGTGTGAAGCAAAGGACAGGCAGTGGCTCTGTGGGTGTCTGGGTGACCAGTCCTTGTAGGACAGCTGGCAAGAAAGCTGGTTCACATATATGCTGTATCAGCAAACAAAAGCCTAGGGTAGGTAAGCAGACCTCAACAACGTTACCAATCACCTGGAGAGCCTTTACCTGGGGGGTTGGAGCTCCCTTTATGTCCTTTCCAATCTTTGTGGGAATGGGCCATTTCCTACCCAAAAGATTACAGTATTGTTGGAGTGGTGCTCTATGCCAGTCTCTTAGTGCACTGCATGTCCTACATTATTCCCAGGCCTTTCCTCACTCTGGAAACAGTTATCTCATGTTTTTCTGGTAAGACATATGGAATCTTCGACTCTCATCCAGGAAAATAAGGTGCATAGCAAGGTCCTTTCCAAGTCACCTCTGAAGGTCTGAGTTTCCAGGGTTATTCTGGCTATGGATTCATACCCTGCTGTACAAGTGAGGACTTCTCAAACTGCTGTGGTACCCACTGTTGAGGTTAATATATTTACAGGAGGGAGTCTAGCTCTGAAAACCAGACTCACTAAGTTTCTGTGGCCTCTTACTGTTGCTAATAATTCCAACCATTTTGAGACACAGAACTCCTCCAGGAACTTCTAGGGCACTCCAGGGACATCACAGGCAACAGCTCCCTAGGCACAAAAAAAAAAAAAAAAAAAAAAAAATCAGTAAATTTCCCCCTGAAAACTGCTAGCTTTCCTACCTTCTCTATTTCTCCTGGAGGGTTATTCCAATGTTTCATGGCTGTATACCTCTAGCAGTTGCTGGCCTGCAGTCTTGTCCAGTTTGTACTGTGATCTTATTCCAACACTGCATTTTAATTTTAATAAGTTGCTTCTCCTACTTTTGCCTTTTTTTGTGCTTTTATTTATAGGCAGTATTTTGTCATCAGCCATCAGACATGGGGCTTTCCAGTCCTAAGGTGCTAAGCAAACTAACAAACTGCAACTTTGACTCAGGTTCTTTGTTATTTAAGTACTCCAAAAAGTCTCGTTGTTAAAGTGAGCCTGTGTTGAATGTGTCCCTACAGGACATGGAGGACCGACTTGCCAAAGGGGACGTGTATGTTGGTGGCCGTCTCTGTGGAGCACGAAGAGGCCCCTCTCATGGGAGGCGTGCGAGCCATCGTGATGGACTCCCAGTACCTAATCGAGCCATGTGGCTCAGGAAAAGCCAGGCTGACCCATATCTGCAGAATTGACCTAAAGTAAGTGTCCCATCTGCAGAAATCAGGGAGGCRTTCACCAGGGCAAAAATCTCTAGCTCGGGGTAGGGAGGTGCCAGGAGCAGAGAACATGCTTAGTGCAGCTTCACCACTTTGAAGGGAGAATTTCTGCAATCTTTTATATCCACCAAGCTCTGGCCAGCACTGTTAAGATGCTGTGGCTGTAGAAATAAAATCTGGTTACTTGATCTCTGCAAAGGTGACCGCAGAGCATGCTTACAATGTCGAGTATTCCAAGTTCCCGGCGCCACTATGGGCAGGAAGGGGTAGGAGTCATGGCAGGCCCATTCCTGTGGGACATAATTCTTGGGTATTTGGGTTTCTCAACAACCGTGTCCTTTCATTTCTTCAGAGGACATTCCCCAGAGTGGTACAACAAGGGCTTCGGACATCTGTGTGCAGCAGAAGTCGCCAGGATCAGAAACTCCTTTCAGCCTTTGATTGCCGAGGGACCAGAAACAAAAATCTGAGGAAACTTTCCTGGAAGTGTGTGAGCATAAATCAGGGTATGGCAGAGTAGAAGGACTCACAGCAAAGACCTTATTTAAGCGACCTGCAATAGAAATCTGATTAGACCTGGGTCTGAACAAAGGTGAAACAAGAATTTTATAGGAAGGTTCTTTTATTCTGGAGACTTCACGTGCCCTCACCACAGCCTTCAGTTATTGAAGTAAACATTTTTTCAAAGAGATTTTATCATTATTGCTTTTTAAAAATTATTACTGTTACTTGTGTGTTACATAACTCTGGTATTTAAAGGCTTCTAAGAAGCATATTTTAATTGTAAATAAATTATGTACAGTATGTATATATTATATCTATATTATATCTATATATATGTATATGTATAAATTAATTATTTTGTATATAACTCAGTGCTTCGTAGAAGAAATCACCTGCATCAGTTGGATCTTAAATGAATCTGTCATTTGTTCCTTTGTGTGACACTGCTATATAAGCTGTGTTTGCTATTATCACAGGGCTACCAGACATGTGATAACAGAAACACCTGTTTTTAAATTTGTTACGTGTTTGTGTATGCTGAGAGGTGGTACCTGGAAATAGATGTAGGAAGAACTGAAAGAATTAAGGAGGAGAGAGGTTACTGTACGTTTAAAAAAATGATGAGGAATGGATCAGTATCACCAAGCAAAGTAAAAGGAAAGGTAACCGAGGCAGACATTTCGAAAGCCATTTATATTCAGCTGCAAAAGGTTTGTGACTGTTAGTACAAGGTGATGAGATCTTACCTGTTGCCATAATTAATGATGTATTTGCCACTAGAGAGCCTCACTATCTGCAGTGTTCAACGTAACTGCTCGTTCTTTGCAAATGCAAGATAACGCTGCATGTACGGAGGTGGCCTCAGGTAACCTCCCTGTCTGCAGGCAAACTGGTAAGTTATTAAGCTGTAAATCTTTTGTTCGGCATTTTGTGCAGTAAGTGGTTCTGTGCTGTGCTTTCCTCCTTCCATACAGATGGCTAATGATTAAGAAACTCTAAAGCAGATTTTCCACACCCAGTGACCACAGAGATGTGCAGATAAATACCCTGCCTTCTTTTATACTATAGCTATAAAGATATCTAAACTTTTTAAAGCTTTTAAACACCTCTCAGATTTAAAATAYGAAATGCCAACTATGCTTGGGAAGATCACTTTTGTAATAACAGTGAGCATTTTCATGTTGTATTGCACTGATCTGCACAATCCTGCCTCTGACGGCATTGGTGGCAGCAGGATCATCCCTGACTATGAGGAGTAAGAGCCATTTATGCTCATTGTATCATTTCGTTTTCAGGAACATGTTATCTGCTAATGGAAAATGCTTTAAAAGTAATAATAACAATTTGTTGGTGTTACCTTTGAGACAGGGTTCTGTTTTGGTTTTAACTAGCCTAAGACCCAACGTGGAATTACATCTGTGAATCGGTAGGAGTGCACAAGTGGGTTAATGCTCTTCGTTAGCCATGTTTGCTCACTTGGGTGTTATTTATTGCCGCAGGGAGCAGCTGAGTCACTCAGTCCTTCCAGCAAAACCCACCGAGGTTTGAGATGAGGTCAGCTAAGAGAGGCCTTTCCTACACAAAGCCATGGGGCCTTGAGCCCTGGTCTGTGTGAGAGCCACTGTGGGGCCTGCAGGGGCTCCTAGGGCGAGGGAGGTTGGCTCACAGTGTGCAAGCCGTGCACGGTATTTAAGCAATAAGTGACTTGGTGGGAGAGCTCTGGGGCCTCTGCAGGCACACGAGGTCCAGGTGCTCCACAGGCACCTCCCGCAGGGTTTGAGGGGCTGGAGCCGGGCCCTGCTCTGCCGTGAGCTCCCAGACGGGCACCTCCTCCTCCMGTCGGCCTGTAGCCATGGCAGCTGGTTTCCCTCGGAGGCAGGATGAGCCGGCTGCTTCCCAAACCAGGAGCAATTAGAGCCCTTCTGTTAGTTTGCATAAACGAATAGCAGAGAGCCTTCGGATTAATGGGCACGGCAATTGCCTGGCGCTAAGTAATTCCTTAGGGAGGTGAAGGAAAAACGTGGGCAGTGGTGACTCAGCTGGAAGGGACCCTGTGCCACCTGCCACGGTCCGCAGGGTAGCTTTGCCCTCTAACACTGCTGAATCTGCATCATGCACTTCCAGCAGCTCCAAGCCATTCGCCAACGAAATACGTTTCCTTCAACATGTACCGCATGCTACGTCTGCCATTCAGCTGCCACAGTATTTTGTATTGTTACGTTGCCGTTGAGAATACATTATGATACTTACATTTTTAAATGCTATGCTCATATCAATACCTCATATTTTTACCTCATCTGTTGGTATCAGTCATTAGTTGTAAATAAATAAAGGCAGAGTTGAATAAATTTGCATATACTAAAGAATCACTTTATGTCTTCATTATTTGCTGCAAGAAACAAATATGGTGCATGTGAGTCCTCACTTTTTTATTACAATCTGCTGCATGCCAAGCTGGTCTGCTGTGGGACAGGAGCTTCCTGGAGAATATGTGTGAGCAATATATGTTCTAAAGAAGGCAGTAAGTTAGGATGGCAAACTTGAGAAAGGTTGGGCATCCTAAACCCAGGTCCAGGCCTCCCTAAACCCAGGCCCAGGCCAACCCTAAACCCAGGCCTCCAGCAGTATGTGGGTGCCTGACTCACACAGGATTCAGCCTCGCTTCTGCACCTGCTTTCCTGTCAATAATAACTCTAGATTTACAGGAGTTGTACGAACGGTTGGRTTCACCTCATAAGACCTTAGCCATCCCAAACCCATCCAGCTATTGAAGAGGAAAAGACACAACAGTAGGATAGCGGTTCACGTGATGTATCTATCACATATTTACAGATCAAATGACTTTCCCTTTGAAGTACCAACATAAAAGGTGTCTCAGAAAAGAGCATACTGAGCAAGGAGACAGCTCTTAGGTGCTGCCAAGGACAGAATAAGCCTTTTTGTCCCGCCATTCATGGAAAACTAAATATTTAATTTCTAACTGAAAGGAAGTACTTTTTCCTCAATTTTCTGCTACAGCAGAGATGAGTTAAGTCCTTCTTTCTTGCAATGAAGTRTAGTAGGTGGTGTGCTCTCAATCCCATCTCCTCCTCCAACAGCAATCTCATGGCAAATGRACTGTCCCAGCACTAACAGCACTGGTGTTTCCTCTCCTAGTGTTGCAGTGCAGTGTTGATAATGTTGAATTCTCAGGCACCCATGCATCATGTAAGTCCCAGCAGGAGTTGCAAACATTCTGCTGTCAGATGCACTTGCACTGCTCAACCATCCTCAGCCTTGGCAGGCCTAAGACATGTTGTTCTTAGAAATGGCAGGTAGCTGTTAGACAAGGATATTGCACAGGATGTACACACTGAAACAACAGTGAGATGAAAGTATTGGGAGATATGTGGGAAAGACTGATGGAGCCTGCAAATACAAGAAGGGAGGCTGAAAAATTGTGTCTAGAGTGACATGGAAAAGGTGATGAGCAAATACAGGTCTTGCAGGGCTTATGTGGCATGAGCAACTTACAGTCCTGTGGGGATTTAGCATGCCCATATCATGTTCTCCTTGCCAGATGAGCTGCATAAGGCCTTCATTTAGGTGACTGCTAAAACAAGCAGCTCATATTGTTACACCTGAAATTGGACCAAGACCAGAAATGAAGGGTATTGGGCCCCACATCCAGAACATGGTGTTTGCACTCCGCTAAAATACACATTTAAATTGTGAGACATGTAATCCTGGTACTCTAATTATCATGGGTTACTGCATGTCGTATGCAGATGGCAAAAACATTTCCCCAAGAAAGTAATGGATGCAGAGCAGATCTATAYGTAGCAATGTACAATTCTAGTTTGTCCCTGTTGTGTAGAAACTCAGCTCAGCAAATGTATAAATACATAGAAGTCAAGGACTAAAACTAACACTGAACAATATATCTGTCTGAGTTAATGAGTAAACAGCCAGGAAAATTCAAAGACGTTACCGATAACTGTGTGACTATCTTTTATAGGCTGATGTTAGGGAAGATTGCACACAATCCCAGATATGCTTCCCAATCCRTGAAAAGATTGTAGTGAAAACAGTGAGCGATTCACTTTGAACACTTACAATGAATGAGAAGGAGGTGGAATACTCTAAATTTGCCGTTTACAGGGGAAGGAAGCTATAAAATGAGGTTAGACCAGATGCCATTAGGACTGCAAGGTGAAATGAGGATTTGCTGAACAGGAAGGGAACCCACATCCTAGCGTTACTTTATGCCTCTAAATAAGAGCAGCATCCTTTGCATGAAAAATAACCTAGACGCTCATCTCCTTCCATCCCTTCTGATCCTGAAACTGGAGTTTGTATCCTCTACCCAGCAAGAAGCTGCCCTACTTAGCTACATGGAACTTCACAGATGCCAGCTAGAGGATTGGGGCTTATTTTTTAATCAAAATATTCAATCCAGCAAATTGGTGTTAGGGAAAGCCCACCTAAAACTGTGGACTCTGCTCTTCTTTTCCACCTGCTTGAAGCAGCTCAAACACAGGCACATTGCTGAAATGCAGCACCATCACTTGCACAGAGAGGCTTTGCGATTGCTTAAAATTTATGGGAGCAAGTTAGCCATGTGGCCACCTGTCCCTCCCCAAACCATGCCAGGCAAACTTCAGAGTCTTGTTGGAACAAGCCCTTTTTCATGAGAGGCTGCATATCAAATTATACACTTATTTATGAAATAAATGTGGCAACCACAGGTGGCAGACCAGGCAACAGAAACCCAACCAGCAGCATCTGCTCACCAGCAGTAACTGCTCCACCACATGTGCTGAACAGATGCTGGTTGGGGGCTCCTTGTGCTCAGCCCAACACCCAGCGCCCGACACAAGCTGGCAGCCAGGGGCTGCTGGTCCCTGCTACAGCAACAATGTTGGTCTGGCCTGGGAAAAATAAAATAAAATGAAATGAAATGAAATGAAATAAAATAAAATAAAATAAAATAAAATAAAATAAAATAAAATAAAATAAAATAAAATAAAATAAAATAAAATAAAATAAAATAAAATAAAATANATAAAATAAAATAAAATAAAATAAAATAAAATAAAATAAAATAAAATAAAATAAAATAAAATAAAATAAAATAAAATAAAATAAAATAAAATAAATAATTTAGGATGAAAAGGGTGGGAGCTATGTTTCTCAGGAGATGATCCTGGGTCTGTGGGAGGTGTTGGAGGTTTCTGGGACACTAAAGTTGTTGGTATATGAGGATATCAGTATTGGGAGGGACTAGAAAAGCAAGACTCATTTGCCGCCTCAGTTATGGCAACCCTAAAGCCAGGCAGAAATGCTGTATCTCTAGAATTTAGGATATTCATCTTGCACACACCCCAGCACTTCCAGCTTCCTTTATTACACATCGTGGAGGTGTAACAAGTAACAGGATCCGTGATCTAATAGAATTTAGCAAGCAATTGRTTTCTTTCTTCTTTGAAAACTATTTTCTCAGTACTATTATTGCAGTTATTTTGATGAGGAAGCATCTCAGTATTTGGTATGCAAGTGAATCATCATGTCTTCTTGTCCTCCATGTTCTCTTCTTCAACTAACTGGCAGAGCCAATGCTCACTTCYAGATAGCACATCAGATTGCACATCAGAAATCAAAATTGCATATCCTAGACAGCACATCAGAAATAAAATAAAATAGAGTCTCTTTTTTTTCCCAGACTCACTTGTTTTAGAGATATTTCAGACTTGCCACAGGGCCCAGCTGAAAGCAAAATGTTGGTCTATGAACAGCCATATCCCCCTCCACGGTTAACACTGTCATCCAACAAGACCCACTAGGAGACCACCACTGCTGTGGAYACTGACAACCCTGATCTTGAAGCAGTTGCAATCTTTTGCTTTTGTATCCCTGCCGTGAGGGGACACTTCTTCAGTTTTAGGCCTATAAAGAGCAAGTAATAGCCCTGTTGTGTGGCTTTCAGCTTCCCTAAAGAGTCATGTGCCTTTTCTCCAGGTCAGTGGAGCCTTCACCCTTTTCTGGCCCCAAAGTGTTGTGCTCATCACGCCTTTTACAGCTTTGCAAAGCTTAGCAAAGCCGGATTTGGGACAAACTCCATTTTTCAGGGAGAAAATAGCCGTATTCTTCTTAGTCACAGCAGGACTGTGCCTGAGCCTTTTTTGTTGTTTCTCCTGTGCAAGAAACGGAGCACTGCAGGTAGATGCAGGTGTGATAGGTCTGAGAGCAGCAGGTAGACTGACCACCSCACCCACCAACCTACCAACCTTCCCTCTGACCAACCACCACACTCACTGACCAACCAACCCACCAGCCAAGCAATCCTCCCACCAAACAACCCACCCACCCGATCATCCCATCCACCAGACAACCAACCCACCAACCTACCAGCCCTCCCACCAACAGGCCCACTCACCCATCAACCAAACCACCAACCCATCCTCCACTGACCAACCCACCCTCCAATCCACTGTCTGGCCTACACACTTGCCAGGTGAGTAAAGAATAGTGCCTCAGGCTCTTCCCAGTGCAACCAGGAACAGGGTCAGATCTGGCTTGGGGGCATCCCTGAGGAACAAGGTTGCCAAAACTGACTGCTCAGRAAAACTTGACACCGTGAAAGAGGATACAGACTTGCTTTGCTCCGTGTCTCTAATGTAATAGAGCCAGGGAAAGTTGTCCTTCAATAGTTCTGTACGATTCATTCTCTCAGTCCTTGAAAGAGATGCCCCAGGCTGCTAAAGAGCTGAACAATGATACACATGAGGACAGCATGGAAAAGTTTGTTGTTTTTGTTGTTATCAATACGAATAAAATTAATTGTTGCAAATAATGAAGAACTACGTGGATAATACTGGGCTAAACTAAAGTGTTCCAGTATGGACTTCTTGGCCTCCAGTATTCTGCGCCACAGGCAACTTTTTTCAGCCATTGCTTGCATTTATCAGAAAAGAGATACAGTTATTGCATCTTTTTTTTTCCCCAAATAATTGAGTAATTTAATCTTTTAAGTGCCTCTGAGATCACTTGCTGTAATTAAAGACAGAAGATGAATRACTGAAGCATAAGAGCACTGGAGGATTTTAAAAATGAATATGTCCTTGACTGTCTCTTGTGCATTTATATAATGATTATCCTGCATTCATACGACCAAACAGACACAAGGAGAATATAATAAAACCTTGGTTGCACTTTTTTTTCCTTCCAGTGCTGTCATAACACATCAGAATCTRGAGCAACATGCAAGTGAACACCAAGTAGGGGCAACCAGGTGCTGCCCAGTGCGGGAACTGCAACCAGGAGGTATGAGCTGCAAGGTTGGACAATATCCAGTCATATCTCCTGCAGCAATGTGACTGATCAATGTGTCAAAATGTGTCAAATGTGTCAAAAATTCCCAAACAGTGTGTCAAATGTTTCAAAAATTCCCAAACATCCGCTACAGGTGGACATAAGGGCTCAGCTAGTGCTGAGARAGGCAGTTGCCACACCATCATCTCACTTTATAGGCATTTTTTCTTCAGCTTTTGGAAAAAAAAAACATTGATCCTAATGGAAAAGGGTTAATGCAAAGTAGTAACTCTAAGCAAAGAAGATTTGTAAGGCCTACAAACAAATTTTATCTTTGGAATAAACCATGCAACTGGCTTGCCTGTGTCATACCTTAGCATTTCAATCCCCGCTTCATAGCCCAAATGTGAATATGTGAATACTTGAGCTCTTCCTTCCTTCCTTCCTTCCTTCCTTCCTTCCTTCCTTCCTTCCTTCCTTCCTTCCTTCCTTCCTTCCTTCCTTCCTTCCTTCCTTCCTTCCTT